>NW_010263683.1:83403-87835 GCF_000690775.1 Eurypyga helias | reverse complement strand
CAGGAATGAACCGAGGCTATGGCCCGGGCCCCTCAGTCTCCTGCACACTGGCAACACACAGCTGTAATGTACCCAACACCTATTTCCTTTTCTGCAGCCACTGTTTGAGGCTTTATGTTGCTGGCATCGGGGGCCGTGTGTGTGTGTCATCTCCCAGTCCCAACAACCTTCACAGTACCAACACAAAGAAGCATTTAAACTGAATAAAAGTTGAACAGAGATCTCAGAAGATAAAATGGTCAAATACATCTGTTGAAAACATGATCTGGCTGGAAGTAAGGATATCTGTGGTTCTCAAGTCTGTCGTAGCAGCAGGTATTGCAGCAGTAAGCATAAAAGGCTTTTAGGAACATGAAAACAATTCAGGCTATCAGAAACAGCATGATAAACCTTTTAAAACAGAGGACTCCTTTTGCTTTTCTGATAAATAATATCCAAGGTTTAATATCTTTCATAGCTCACTATTTTTTTTTTGTAAAGGTAACTGTTCCTTGTTTTGACTAATTCAGCAAAGTGCACCCTCATGATTGTTTTCCTCTCTTTCACTAATCAATTAGGACAGCCCAGGTTCCTCTTACTAGGCTGGAAAAAGAGACTGTCTGACTTTTCAAGAACTTCTGTCTCCATCCACACTACATCTGTCTTCAAAACCAACAGGGATGCTAAGGCACATACTCTTCCTCCTTCATTTAACAGCTGTTTCGTGCAAACCCTTTCCAAAGGCAGTGCTTGGAGTATGTGCTAAAGAGGTATGCTAAATCCAGCCCAGGCCTGGAGACAGTCCTGCACACTGCCAAACACTCTGCTCCCACCCTGGTGCTAGTACCAGCAGGAGGTGAGCAGCTCTTCGTAGGACGCTACTGCTGCAGCCAGACTCCAGTGCAATGGGGTCCTTTTGTGGCCCAGCCCCTCCAGAAGCCCGTTAGTTGAAAAGGAGTTGCTACAGCCCCATTAAGGGCCCAACATGCAATTGAGTGACAGCCTTCATTCCTGCACAGACCAAGAATTTGAGGCCCATGTAGCCAGGGACCACCTGCTACAATGCCTGGGAACAGCCCCTGCCAGAGCCAGGGACATTACACTCGCCCATCAGCCTCTGGTTCCCGTTGGCTGGACGAACAGGCACGTTTTTTTCAAGTTACAGATTGAACCAGGAAAGCAGATTATGTGCAATTTTGGTATGACCTCCTTTGTTTGCTGCAGACTTAACACCTCAGCTGCAGTGACACTTGATTGTAAGGAGGATACTTAAATCTTCTTTTTTTTTCCTTTTTTCTCCCTCTCCCAAATTTTCCTTTGAAAATTAGTGCAGTATCAAAATTAGATAAAAACATAAAAGCAAACAAAGAGCCTCATGACATCTCTCCATACCACGAGTTTGGTGAGCTGTGTTATCGTCCCAGAACAATGCATTCCATTTCGCTCACAGATACCGGTGTTTAGATACAAATTATGTCTAAGAGGCACAGTTAAAAACCCTTGACTTCAGAGCTTTATGAAAGACCTCAGAAGCAGAGTTTCAATTAACTGTTGCAACCCAATTGCTTTTCTTCACAAGATATGCATTAAACAAAGTTTTCTCTAGAAAGCTTGAAACCTGCTTTGAAGATTACATTATGTACGACTGTTAGAGCATATGAACAATATAAATGCTATGATTTCTGTTAACTTCAATGATTTACATGTTCTTTTCAACTTTATTCCTATACAAGTGAATTAAAAAAATCTGTGTAAGTTCTGTGAGATTTCCCATAACTGAGCAGCAAATTCTATAAGATACTCCAAGGTGCTCACTGGATTTTGCAGGGCACTCTCTCAGAGGACGAGGAGAGGCCTTAACTGGCAGCTAGAGAGAGATTTCAAATGTTAATCAATCAGAAATGTTATTAGTTGATTTTAATACCCTTTTGTCTCACAAAAGAAGAATGCGCGTGGCTCTGAAGCTGACTGGCAGTTAACTGTTTCTATGGCTAGTCAATCCCGCAGTTCAGCTGCAATGCCCTGCTTACTGCCTTGAAACTCCTGTGTCAAGAAACGTGTTACCTAGGTAAACCACATCAGCATACGAAGCAACTTTGGTTTCATCAACGTGGAAGCCAATTAAAAGATTATCCTTGCTTTAGCCTCCTAGGATAAAAACCCTTGTCAATAGTTAATCATATAGAAGTTACTCATCAAATAATCTTTTTTCTTAACCTCATCATTCCACAGGGTATTGGAGTAAAAGTGGTACTGGCCAATCATTCAAACTGTGGATGCCAAGAATTACAGCTCAGCAAAGAACAGCTTTAGAAAACAATGGAAAAAACTTCAGTCAGCCAGATCATACAGACACCCAGATGTTTTTTGAATCAAGTTCTGCCTCAGTCACAGAAGTAATAAGACATACTTTGATGAACCCAATAATAGAGGTGGAATAGCCAAAACAGCAACTGTAAAATACAGTTATCTCCCATCAAAGGAAGAAATTCTTCTCATCTGGTTCATCGCTGAGGATGTGTCTCAGTAAACAATCAAATTAAAAAGCAGTACTGAAAAAAAATCTCTTCTTACCTTGGAAAATAAGTCAAAGCACCCCAGCCGACTGATGACACAATAAACTTCAGGTAGGCGTGGGCCTTTTCCACTGGGCTGATAACAGTAAAAGGAGATTGAAATTACATATTAATTTGGAGTTCATAAGGAAATACACTTCTCTCTCTGATCTCACAGTTGGCCATCTTGTGACATCTTTCACTACCTGTTTCTCCATCAAAATAGCTACTCTTGGAAAAGCATCATATTTCTTCCATAAGACAGGAAACTAAAAAGCATAAATAGTGCTTATCCACTTTGGAAATCACAGCGCATTGGAGCTCTATTCCAGTACCACTCCAGCTTGCAGCCATAAAAGCACATTTAGCTACGACTGTAACTCACGCTGTGCTGTCATTGTCCTCTGCTCCTGCCGCAGCACGAGGAGTGGGGCCACCCAGGGGCTGTGTGCTGGGAGACGAGAACTACAGTGCTAAGGGAGGCTACGATGGCTTCGGTTCCCCACTCACTCCATGGTGTTCAAAGAGAGCTCTACTTACAGAAAGCAAGCTCAGACGCAAAGGCAAGCTGCACGCACTAAATCATTCAGTTCCTCAGATTAATGCATGACAAACCTGAAACTCTTAAATAACTTAAACAGTGGCAAGTATGAATCAATGATGCACATCCCTCTTCTCTTCTCCCCCCAGAATAACCCCACCCTATACAAGCCATCCTATTGAGGACACTTCCTAGAGAAGCAAATGGATTAAACGGGCATGACTGACGTGTCGTGCATGCTGGACTCTCCCCCCAGCAGGGAAGGGCCCATCAGCACCGTGTGTGAAAGAAGGGTCCAATCACTTGTTGCATTCAGCTTATTTACTGGAAAATAAGTAGCATTAGGCCAATACTGAGCACTTTAGAAACACCATCCTCACTGCCAAGGTCCTCAGATCAGAGCTGGACTGCCTGCATCCTGCATGTGTACAACACGCACAGATGGCCACGACATCCACGCACAGCAGCTTCCCACTGTATTTTCAATAAGCTGCGATGCAGCATTCCAGTTTTGTGTAGTTGTTTCACCAGATCAGCAGGCACACACTTCCTAGAGGCTGTAACTTTAACAAGGCAGCTTGTTGACTTCAGATGCAGTCACATGTAGTCCCAAGATACAATGCAAGGAAGCCCTGATGCTGCCTCTTCCAGGAGCTACGTCCGTCATGGCACAGAATGGCTGCAGGTAGGCTAGCAAACCCCAGCACCAAAAAGCTGAAAGCGGGGTGGTAGACAATAGGGGAGGCTGCCTACTTCCTTGCATCTTGTGGAGTCAGCTGTGCTTGTGGCTCACGGAGTGAAAAGTGGCTGTAGAAGAATGCCCTGGCATCACTTAGCCTCGCTGCATTATTGATATGCAAGAGTGACAGCATCATCTCCATCGGTAACAACTCTGTGATAAAGGAGCTCAGTCACCCTTTCCATCAGCTTCTGCCCACCTGTAAGTTTAGCCAAAGTGGCTGATCAACTCCCCTCTATCCATACAGAAACCAGTACATTTTTATCTTTGTCTCATCATTAGGCTCTGCTGATACAATCATTAACTTCCCCACGCTGTGTTTGACATTTCCATGCCAAACAGATGTCAGTCAAGAGAAACTGAGGGGTAGCTGTGCTTTCTAAAGCTGAATATTGCAATCTAGACTTGGACAATCAGCAGGTGCCTGCCTGTTATAATAAAGACCACAAAAAATACCAAAGCTAAGTGAACACAGATGAGTCTATTTCTGGATCCAAACCTGCTCACTACACGTCACATCTCTGAAAAAGCAGAGCCCTTTTTTGTCCATATTAGGTATGAAACCCTTTCTAAAGGCACTGAGTGATTATATCAAGCATGTGGGATTTTGGTTAAAAT
>NW_010263683.1:23552-83384 GCF_000690775.1 Eurypyga helias | reverse complement strand
AAGCCATGCCAGGAGCCTTGGATAGCTCCCAACCAAGAGCTGTCTCACTGAGTGCCAGTAAAAACATCACATTCCTGGGTCATCTATAAGACCAGAAACAATAACTGCTTAGCGCTCTCTCAAACATTCTCCTTTATGAAATACCACTGCTTTCAAACGTCTTAAAGGCTAGATGTCTCTGAGAGCTGGGATTATCCCTCCTTGCACTCCTCATATAGGACATCCTTTTCTGTTATTTCAGAGGTGACTTCTTGCAAACAGCACAGCCTCACAGATGCATACAAATCATCTGTAAGAGGCAGCAAGCAACAGCCTCAGGCAGAGCCATTCTGAGGGGCAGGGCTTCTCAGATTTTAACACTGGCAACTTTTCACACAATCTCCCTTCTCAGCTGCTAGTTTACACTAAAATACCTGATCATGTGCTTTAGTTTGCTTATTTTCCAGAAATACATGGTATAGGATATGACACTCCTCCCTTCTCTGCCTGGACTCATCTCTTCACTAGGGGACACTTGGGCACTGGGTCTGGCCAACAGTACTGGTTTAACCTCCTCTCTTCCCAGAAGAGAGTGCTTCCAAGCCGCAGGCCCTACAGGGTAGCTACAACGCCTTGGAGTCATGTCCTCCAAGGCTCACTCTTCCACATGATGAACAGGTCCAGTTCAGGGAAGCTGTATGGTCAAGTAGCACAGCTGAGAGGCATCTGAGTGACTGCCTTAACGCACTCCACTCCTGGAAGAAGAGGGATGGAGGGGATGATGTTTTGGTTTTGATTTGTTTTCTATTTGTTTTCATGGAGTCCGGGACATAGTCCAGTATCACGAATGAAACTGCTAATGAGTTTTGTTGATAACGAGACAGTTTCCCAAGAGGATGAACATAAACTGACAAGAACTTGGCTATGAGATGGAGGAGATGAGATCTGCATCAGGGCTGGTTTGCAAGTGGCTCAGTACAGTCTTTTTTATAGTGAATTTAATCTGAAGTTTACTGACTAAAGCCCACTCCAAAACCTCGTTTGGCAGGAGAAACAGGAGGATTTTGCTCCAAAAAATAAACCTGCCATTTTTTTCTTTCAAATCACACCTCCCTGACCATGTGCTTGAAATCTAGGGGAGCCTTCAGAGATCTCCTCCCCGTCTGGCATAGCACTGAAAGTCTCTCACACACTGCACGTGCCTTCTTTCAAAGCAAGGCAGGCTGTCCCCACGGTATGCATACTTACCAGCCATTCAGACACATAACTCAAGTGTTTTGGGTTTTTTAAGATACTGTGGAGGTTGTGGGGTGTCAGTAAAGCTCCTGGTTTCACAGCCCCAGAAAAAACGGGAATACTACTCCCAGCATGTTGACAGCAGAGGAACCAAAGCAGTTGGGACCAAACACAACGTTTTTCCTCCTGTACTTCTCCTCCCAGCTTCTCGCATCTACCTGAAGATACACTGTGTGGAGAGGAAAGGCAGCAAAACCAGACCTACCAAACCGCAGGAAAAAGCAACGTGCAACACAGACCTACCTGCCATCTCAAAGCAGCAGGAGTGCAGCAAAAAGCACATTAACATCAACCTGAAAACTCCAGAAGGTCTATGCTCCTTCCTCCGCAAAATGGGACAGGACATCTCACCTGAGATCTTCTAAACAATTCCCCAGAAAGCATTACTAGGAAAACTAGAGGAAGGGCTGCCCCAAAGCCAGATGGCAAAGGACCATCCCACATCCACAGCGACAGCCGAGTTGCCTGCAGGAAGCCTCCTTTGCAAAGCACATGCATTAGCTCTGCCAAAGCCTTTAAGACCCTGGGCTCCCTTTGAGACCAGAACTGTAGATGCTTCAATTGCAATTAGCTGTTATTAAAGGAGTGTAACAGAGACAGTACATAAAACTAACTCTAAATGACAATGCAAATGCCATTTTTACACACACATTGTGTAATGTTTATTGCCTTCTACAGGAGAGTGAAAAGGACACTATTTTATTCCTGCCTAGGACTGTCTTGATCTTGGAACAATGAAAGATGCAGATTCAATCCAAAGCTTAAACAGGGAAACACAGTACTCCTGAAGAACCTCCCAGCACATTTTTCCTGCTCAGTTATATGAAAGCCACACACAAGTTGATAGGGTGCATGTCTGGAATGGATGACATCAAGAAGATAGAGAAGATGCCTCCCATGAACATTTTTCTGCATATACTAGATAAGGCTTGGCAGTTTCAGAGAGAGACATACTGAAACGCCAGCCTGGATCCTGCTTGGAAAGTCTGCTGTTTTGTTGCAAGTTTAATTTAAAGAGTGACAGACCCTGCTGAAAAGTAGATTTGCAGAAATCAGGTTATTGTGTCAGTTCAGATCACAATCGCCTCCTCATGGCCACACAAGGCCTAGCCTCACCAGCAAGCCAACATACCCAGAAACAGAGATGTTCTTAATGGTGTCAAGAATCAGAACAATCCAAATGTTGAGAGTCTAAAATGAATATGTCAGTCACAAGTCAGCTTCTGTGGCAGGTCTTGATTCCTTGTTAGGGCCAATCCAAATTCAGACCATGAGAAAACTGTGGGTGTTTTAAATCCAACAGCTTCTCTTAAGGTCTTCTTGTTGTATGTGAAACACGAGCTTTTAATGCCAGAGCACCCAATGTGTGCAGGGCTGTCAGAGGTGGTTGGGGGAGGGCAGGATGGAGGGAAGAAGGCAAGGGGAAGAAAAGATTTTCCAGTGAGCTTTTTTCAGTTTCATAAACATTAGTCTGCATCCCACAAAAGTTGCTTTTACAGTGTAATGAATATCCCTCTGCTGCCCCAGCCAATGCAAGATGAACTCGTCCCACCTAATGACTGTTTTTTATGTTTTAATGTACACATTTCATGTTCAAGCATCCACTCCCCCACTGACTCTTGGGGCTCGCCCATCTTAGCCTAAAAAACCCTTTTATATGAGAGGGAAGAGAGAGGTAGGATAGGGTGAAACAGACCCTGCAATTTTTCATATTATTTCTGCGAGTACAAAGCTACCAGCCAAGAAATCCTGACATTGTCTGGGTCTTCTCAGATTATCTGCCCTGTATGATAGAAATGTCTCCTACTGTTCCCATGAACCAGCTGCCAGCTGTAGCAGGACATTGTTTTGATGATGCAGTACCTTATTACTCCAGTATTACCCCACTACCTAGAACTAGCACCCCTCAGCATCTGCTGCAACTCCCATGGAAGTAAAGCCCAAGATGCCTGTGAAGATCCCATCAACCAGCAGCTTTCATGCCATAACTGTTCCTGGGGACCAGGCCTGGCACAGATGTGGATCCCAGCCATAAGGCCACTAACAGCCCAGGCTGACAAGAAGCTGCACCGGATCCAAGCATCTCCCAAAGGATACAGGCCTGGTGTCTTTCTGGCTGTCTACACTCTTTTTCTGGGCTCCAGAGAGCATTCATGGTCTCCCAATAGGGAAAATTTTGCAGATTTTCCAGTACTGGTGACTTTTGCAGCTGAGGCTCTGTCAGCAGTAAACCTGCTAAAAAGGTCCCTGCTTTCACCACTGTGATCCTTGTATATCCAGAGAAGAGCTAAGACTTCAGCCACACCCTTTAGAAAGCAATTTTTTTTTAACATATTAAATTAAGGCAATTAGTAAAATGAAATTATACACTAAGCCAAATTAAAAATCTGTATTTTACAAGGTACGCTCAGATTCATGTTACAGCAGCTTCACTCCTGTTCTTTCCCCACCATGTTCCGCTGCTCCTGTGCGCCTGCTCTCCCTTCTGCCCCTGCCCTGGTTGCTGCCCCATAGCACCGGGGACACTGCAATGCCCACTGGAGAGGGCTGTGACTGGGGGCATTGTAACGTCCCCTGGAGAGGGCTGTGACAGGCAGGGTGAGGCTAAGCCCCCAGGAGGAACCGCTCAGATCATCTTTGCTGCTGACACGTGTGTAACGCAGAGCCATAGCCCACGAACAGCTCTAGAAAAGAGCCTCGCAAGTCGATGAATTAATTAGCCGGGAAAAGGAAGTTAAATTAATCGGAGTCATTAAAGAAAACTGTCTTGTGTGCAGTAAAATGGCACAGTTAATGTTTCTGCTACGTACTGGCCCATTTCCTTTTGTAGGAAGATGCACATCTTGTGTGAGATGTACTTCTCACATCAAGCCGGAAAGCATTACACGATTGCCTTGGAGGTATCAAGATGTAACTGGAAAACTTCACGCAATCTATGGAAGCGCAGTGTTTGGTGTGGTACAATAGGTTACATTCCATTCTAATCCTGTTCCAAAATGAAACCAAACACGATAAATACATTTAAAGGGGATACTGTACTGGATTTGTAGCACAAACAGAACATAATTGTCACTGTATCCCTTGTTGTAGTTTTGGCAGGGTTTCAGCACACCCCCCCAAAAAAAAAGGGTCTGGAAGAATCTGAAATCTGAAGGCAGAAAAGAAGTGGAGCAGTTTGTTCATACCACAGCATGCCAAAGGAGAACAAGGCTGACAAAAAGTGATTGTCCGGTAAGGAATGGTAACACCAGCCTCCGCAGAAGGCACAGATAGCCGTCCTCGGAGGATGGGCCCATCCAGCCGTGGAGCCTGCTGCCGAGGACTGTCAAATGCTCTAGAAGGTGTGGGACACATCTCGCGGAGTACTACAAGAGCACCCCTTGCCAGGACAGCTGGGGAATATTTTCTAAGGAATTAGCCTCACAGCAGTTGGCTTGTCTGGAAGCAGAGCAGTTTGTAATGATTTTAGGGTTTTCTTATGGTTGTCTGTTACACAGTATGGCCTCACCTTTCTCTTATGTAATGTTTGCCAAAAACAGCATGTAGTTCCCAAATTAAGGTTATTGCATTTGACAGAACTTGTGAGTTGGGAATGGGACTAAAGAGAGGAGATGCTGCGCACTCCTGGACATCAGAGCCACCCTAGTGAACCTTTCAGAAACTGCTCAGGAAATTGGACACCCAAATACAAATATCTGCTTTGGTGCCCAAGCCTCTGGCATACAAACAGTGCCTGCAGAATTTACCTGTTTGTTGCCTGTACGAACTCTGTATCCACACACATAAAATCAGAAACCGTGCGCATGACTGTAAATGGAAATATCACTCTGAGGTGCACATCAGTGAGGCTATTCTACCCAGGCACCGACTTGCAGGGGACAAGAAATTGTTACGCCTTGTGAGCACAGCAGAACCCTATGGAAAAGGCACATCAGTAACAACCCCAATCCCACCATTTCTCACAGCAGAACAGAAACAGGTTGCAGGATCCAAATAACAGCAGATCTCTACTGCTTTGCCATTTCCCAAATAGAGACATGCCAAGACGTTTCCCTGCAGCTTCTGAAATCCTCTTTTTTTCTAAGCCACAGACTGTGCCAGTTTTGCTCTCAGAAGGCACAGCAGGATTCGCCCCAGAAAGGGACACGCTGGCAAAGTACAGTGATATTGCTCCACTTTCTTCTGCTGAGTAGGCTGTACCAGTGAGATGAGACAGGTCACCTACTGCATGTCAGGTCTTGGAACCAGATGAAATATCCTGAATTAATTGATCTCCCAGGGCAGGAGCAGATCAGCTTTATAACTGGCTTTATAATTCAATTATTAGGTAGATTTAGCAAGACAGTACTTACTTTTCCCTTTTAAAATTATTTTTTGCTATCTGGTTGATTGATTTCTGCCATAGCCAATGGAGGATAAAAACAATCTCTAATGCTCTCTCAAAACACCATTTATATAAAAATGTGTAGTACTGACTTAATTCTGTTCCCAGTATTTCATACTATGCTAACCCAACCTCTGCACCAGATGAAAGTTAGTGTTCTATTTTTATGTTGCCTTTAATGTAGGGTGGATTTCACTAAGCCTTAAGTGAGAAAATACACCTAAATTAATCCTTCATTGACAAACTAATTCAACATTCCCATGCATCCATCTTTTTTATTGTGGCTAACTATTTCAGTCTCAGCCTGTTCCAGGATAAACTGTTTTGCATTTCACAAACGTAAGCTCTGTGCATGATTCCGAACGTGCTAACATTCCCAGAAATATAAAAGTCTTAAAGCACCTTTACCTGGTAGAGTGAAAATATGCCATAATTTAATTCTAGCCAACACTGAGGTTTTGTTATTTTTTTCCAAATATGCCTTATTATCATTTTAAATGACAACACATAAAGAAGTAATTGAATTGTACTGCTGCCCTACATCTTGTTATGCCAATTTATACCAGCAAGGACACAAAGAATCATAGAAGTGTTCTGGTTGGAAAATTTAAGTTTGGATAGACCTTTAAGACCATTAAGTCCAAATGTCAACCCAGCACTGCCAAGTCTACTCTAAACCATGCCCCTGAGCACCACATCAACTCATCTCTTAAATCCCTCCAGGCATGGTGGCTCCACCCTCTCCCTGGGCAGCCTGTTCCAATGCTTGACAACCGTTTCCATGAAGACATTTTTCCTAATACCCAATCTGAGCCTCTCCCAGTGCAACTTGAGGACATTTCCTCTCGTCACTTGGGAGAAGAGACCAACCCCCATGCCCTGTACACCCTCCTTTCAGGTAGCTGTAGAGAGCGATAAGGTCTCCCCTCAGCCTCCTCTTCTCCAGACTAAACAATCCCAGTTCCTTCAGCTGCTCCTATACAAACTTGTTCTGCAGACCCATCCCCAGCTCCGTTCCCTTCTCTGGACACGCTCCAGACCCTCAATGTCCTTCTTGTAGTGAGGGGCCCAGAACTGAGGAAAAGCACCTTCTAGGTGCTCCCCTTGTTTCTCTCTGAGCCACCCCCGTAGCAGCCCCAGATCTACTGCAACACAAGCCTTCGCTGACATTTCCTTTCCACATATAAACCTTGTGGCCCACACTTAGGCTGTGTTATACAGAGTGAGCGAGTCTCTGTGATGCTACCTACGGCAAATACCGCCCACAGAATAGATAAACAAGTTTTCTGTTATGTTCATTTAAATGAAACTTCTTACAAATAGAGAAACCACACACAGCAATACCTCCCAGACAGAGCATCTGCTGTCTGCACACAAGGAGCTTTGCCATAGACTAAGAGCAGGGTAAGAGCAGGGTCAGGAACGGGCAGCACGCAGGATGCAGGGGGCTGTTCTCAGGCCAGCCAGTTGCTCTGTCTGCTGGAAGCCACTGAAAGCTACTGAAGGCAGGTGGTCCCTGCTTGGAAAGATGGGAAATCATGGCAGAGAGGGAAGGAAGAGGAAGTGACAGTGTCCCCTTCTCTTCAATAGCGGGTACCTATTTACAAGTTTGCAATGCTGCCACAGAGGTTCATTTTGCACAGACAGTATGCAAAACGCTACTGCTGCATCCAACATCCATGTGAGCTCTCCAACCAAGTGTAGGCAACTGTCATGTGACCAGTACAGGAGCTACGGCTCCCTAGTCACTCACAACCAGCTCCAAACCTACCTGAGAGGTGACAAACACAAGCTGGTGCTGCTGTATGCTTTGCGGCTACCCAAAGTCAGATCTGCAGGATGGACAGCAAAATGCCTGTTCACGCTGTGCTTCACCTCCCACAACACACTTCGCAAGCCTTCCTGCAGTTCCCTTCCCACTGTCCCCTGACAGACACACACACACACTGCCATGCCCTCAATTTATCAGGTAACCACTGATTTTCCAGGTGATGACACAAAATTTGGTAGGCCAAGTCAGGTCCCTGTACCGCCAGCTGCCACCCCTGGCCATGAGGACTCAAAAGCAGCCTGAGGACCTAGACCTCCCAGCACTGGCATCAGCTTATTGCATGGTCCTGAGCAAATGGTGATGGTGGCCTGCTCTCCACCACTGTTGCCCTCCTACTCATCCGGGTGGCTTATTTACCTACATCACAGACCTGCTGCAGACTGATGAGGCAGTGCTGGCAGAGTACTTTGGAGATGTAAGCAGCTATCCAAGAGATAAACACTACTCACAAATGTTTAGAAATACCACAACTGCCTTTCTTTGCAGTGCTATAGTATTTCTGATTCTGCTTGAAAGCACGTAATATAAAGAATTTTAAAAGTAATTGTTCACACAAGAAACTTTCCACAGTCTTATGAATTTCCTACAAGACAGCATCTATTTGTTTGAAACAGCCATTACAAATTGTTATTTTACTTGAGATCCTTACATTTCCAAACTTCAGAGTGAGTAACTCCATTTTCTTTTAAAACCACGAGAGACACCCTCAGAGTTCAGACTATAGTTTTGAGATATTGTTTAAAAGAATTCTGCATTTTGAGGTGAAGGTGATGCACTTACCAACAGCCTCCTGCAATAACCAAATCGCCGGCTCCCATCTTCCCCAGTCAGCATGAAAGAGAAGGTCTCACTACAAGAAAATAAATTGCCCAGATCTTACTAGAAGAATAACAGCATAGCTACGAGGTAGGTCATTCAGAAAGGGATACTGCCTTATCAGCCAGAGATTCTACCCACTGGAGGGTCTTCTCTCCCTCTGCCCATCATCTCAGCATAGTCTGTGAACAAATTCCATCAGTAGTAGAGCAAAAGTATCTGCAGGGCTGTGAACAACCTAGCTATCTTTCTATAAGAAGAGATGGGTGCTGAATTTCAGTGGTACGACAGTCCCTTTGCAATGCAGAAGGTGCACAAGCATCAGCTTTTGAGGGCCAATACACAAATACTGTATCTCCCTTACCTTTTAGCTAGATCCTGTCTTTAAACTGTGCTTTGTTCTTAAAGGGAGAACCTTAGGTATACTCCAAGAGCGGAGAAATCATTTTCTAATCCAGAAACAACACAGATTTCCAAAATCCAGCTCGTTTTATATTCCCATCTAGGATAAGTACCATGTGTGACAGGGAAGTAAAACAACAGTTTAAGGCTATAATTATAGCACAGGTAAAGGGATGGATGTGTGACTTTATGCCTGGACTAAGAAATATTCCTGACTGCTTTACAAGGTTTAAATGGCATTATATAAAACACTTTTTCTTCATCTTGGAATGCCAGGGTTTACATAATCAGCTGTATATGGGAGGGAAATCTTGTTTCACTAACATGGGCTCATGAAAGGTCTGCCTAGGAGAGTGGCAGCAGAAGAGGTGAAACGCTGTGTAGGCAGGGCTGTGTGCTTCTCATACCAATGTTGCCCACACAGTCAGCCATTTCTCCTTCGGACTTTTCAATAACTTGCTATTCAGGTGCTTCCATGTACTGAATAATACAGCCAAGCCACACAAAATACAACATGCTTATGTTGCATGTGCCACATAAGCCATTAAGTTCCATACCTTGGAATACCTTCCAGATTCTTGGCTACAGTAATTCCTGCAGTGAATGCTAGTTCCTTGTCCCCTCTAGGCACACTCCAAACAGGTCTTACTTCATTTACATGTCTCAGAAAATGCATCTTTAGGAAGTTATGTCATATTCTAGGGGAACATAAGTGTGACCCCACCTGCAGTACTGCATCCAGTTCTAGAGTCCTCAGTACAAGACAGACATGGAATAGCTGGAGCCGGTCCAGAGCAGGCCCACAAAAAATGATCCAAGGGATGGAACACCTATGGGGACAAGCTGAGAGAGCTGGGGTTGTTCAGCCTGGAGAAGAGAAGGCTCCAGGATAACCTTATTGCAGCCTTCCAGTACTTAGAGGAAGCTTATAAGAAAGACGGGGACAAACCTTTTAGTAGGGCCTGTAGCAACAGGACAAGGGGCAATGGTTTTAAACTAAAAGAGGGTAGATTTAGACTAGATATAAGGAAGAAATAATTTACCATGAGGGTGGTGAAACACTGGAACAGGTTGCCCAGAGAGGTGGTAGATGCCTCATCCCTGGAAACATTCAAGGTCAGGTTGGACGGGGCTCTGAGCAGCCTGATCTAGTTGAAGATGTCCCTGCTTATTGCAGAGAGTTGGACTAGATGGCCTTTAAAGGTCACTTCTAACCCAAACCATTTTATGATTCTATCCCTTCTATTACACCTATTCTACTACTTCTACACCTTCAGATCAATAGGTTCTGACACATCAATGAAGGGAAAAAAGGATAAATTGTCTGAGGTTTCTTTTTTTGAAAACGAAAATGCAAGCCTCCCTTCCCTTGTCCTTCTCCTGTAGTCATTCATCTCCAAGGGAAGGAAGATGAGGCTCCTCTAGGCTCAATAAAAAGTTCTCAGACCAGCACTGCTTTGAGCCAAAGGAAGAGTTGTCCTGCAATTTTAGACAAGCATTCTGGGGTAAATGACTAGGGCAGGTGGTGGGGAGGGCCCTGACCTTTTTAAGATTTGTTTTAAATACTCCATTTATGCTTTTGGTTTTAGCACTGAGAGGAACCTTCAAACCTCATCCCCTCAGCCACACAGGCCCATGAGCCAGGCAGAATAGGGAAGAAAAATAATACAGAACTTAAAAAAAAAAAAATATTACATACAGCTGCTTGAGCCTGAAGTGGCCAAGACTCAAACTGCTACTTCCTTAATTGGGCATCGGCGAGCCCGCAGCTGCTCCAGATGCACTCCATCAGCACCATGCAGCAGAGGAGCACCGGAGAGTTTACCTGTTGTATTCAGAGACAGGGAGCCAGTCCTTGGCATCAGGAAAGCAGAACTGAGGGATAGCCTTGAGACGCTCCTCCGCTTCACGCATTTGCTTGGTTGGTCTTTCTAGCTGCAGGGGAGAAGACTGAGGGTCAGTCAGGTACTGTTAGTGCCAGCTTCACAGCACCTCTCAGGAGGAGGCATTACTAATGAGCTCAGAAGAGCAAGGGCCCATCAGCTTGTTCTTTATTTGTGCTTGGCAGAGTGAGGTATGACCCCAGCACAGGCTTATAGGTGCTACTACAACAGAACATAATCACTGTTGGTGATTTTTCTTTTCTATTTTTTTAAATTGTCTGAAACTCCCCCATTGCACAACAGCCACTTAAAACACAGTCCTAACCTAAATTCCTTTCTGCTGCAAGAGCACAAGAGAAATGCCATAGATCAGCAAAAGTCTTTCCATTGACTTCAGTGAGTTTTGGAACAAATCCTAATATAGCCAAACTGAGGTAGAAGTGAAATATTTAGAAACTGAATTTAAACACCGTCTTTAAAGCACCTACCACCAGACCAAACTCTCCAGCACTGGAAAAGATAAAGCTGTGAACAGGGAAAGCATTGTCACCTTCTCAATGCTCTTCACTTTGTAACAGATCGCTTTGGAAATATTATGAAAGCTGAATGATTAACTCCATCTAAAAAATAGATTTCTGTTATTTTTCCCCACTTACTCACTTTATTGGTCTTAGAACAAACTGTACGTAAGAATTTTTTTTTTTTACCTTGGGAAACTGATATGTCACTTCTGGGAGGTAAGTGTTTTTAGAGGGCTTCTTTTTCAGTGAAACTACCACAAAATACTCAAATAACTCCCGTTCCTGCCATTCAATCAGCTCCAGTTCCAGGGTTCGATAGCTTGGAGCCCTCTTCAGCATTGACTGGATGTGTACTAGACGCTGGGTATGAGCTAGCATTAAAAAAAAAAAAAAAAAAGAAACAGAGACAGATCATTACCTGGGACTGTTATTTGTACGTGTGTAAGCCACGGCCATTCACAACGGAATTGCAACTTGCCAGCATATTATTCCAAACATGTTCTCCTTACAAAAGCAAACCTTCCTACTTAGTCTCCCTCACTAATTGCACTCATAAATCAAAACTCTCTCCAAGCACTGAAGTGATGCAACACTAAGTCACTGAAATAATTTGCAGTTCATAACTGTTACCCTGCCAAAGGTCTGCTTTTGCTTCGCACGTGAGACTAGACTATAAGCCCTTATGTGGCTGTGCAAATGCACTAGGGCCTCCGGGGTGACACATCTCAGGCCTGACCTGGACGTGGTGTACACTGATGAAAAACAACTGTGACCTGTCCCTGTGTAGCACAGCTTTATGCTAAGAACCACTCAAGGTGTATTTTCTCCTTCTCTACAGCACAGGAGTAGTCCGTCCAAGCCATAGAATGGTCTCCAGGGAAGGGGGAAGGAAAGGAAGGAGATGCAAGTTTCCTCCTCATGGACTGCTTTCCTTGTGCCAATTGGATTGAGGGGCAGTCTTCGATTCACGGTCACATCCAATCCCGATTCAAAGATATGCCTTGATCCAGTGACTTGTCGCTAGGCATCCATGGTGGACTAGACAGTAACATCATTACCAGTTCTGGTAGACCAAGAAGTGAAAACTGCTAAGTAAAAGCAGCTTCCTGCATGCTCTTTCCCACCTCTTCACACCAGGATCTCTGTGCAATGGCAAACAAGTTGTTAGCAGCGCATGTCAATCCCTCCAGGCTGTATTCACTCACACTGCCCACAGTTTGCAAAAGGCAGACTGTGCCTTGTGGTAGGGAAATAAGATGTCCCAAGCACTTGATCACAGCAGTGATTAACTGACAGAAAGAAAGGGAAACCCCTCGATGAACAGCTGTCATATAACTGGTTCAACAACACAAAAATTAAAAATCATTTTGATAAGGCACTTCGGTCTTGGTGTGACTGCACCACTAGGGAAAATAAATTCCAAGAAAAAACCTGCCTTGTCCTACCCTGAGACAACCCCAACAGTGCCAGCAGTGCTTCATATTCATGAGAGGTGAAACCAAAGAGCCCACCCCACCCCAACAGATGGGGACCCCATGAATCCTCTCATGCTACACGTGACGACTTTGGCTCAGGGTGGCCTGAGAGCATCAACGTAACTATAAGAACACCCCGAAGCAGTCGGTTAGTGAGCCATCAGAATGAAGAACCTCCATTCCACAACAACGGTGGGGAAAGCTTCCCAGTTTCCAATGAGATGAGGCTTTGAGCAACCTGGTCTAGTGGAAGGTGTCCCTGCCCATGGCAGGGGGGTGGGAACCGGATGGTCTTTAAGGTTCCTTCCAACCCAAACCATTCTGTGATTCTATGAAATCAGAATATCCTCCCAACAGCAAGAGAGGCCAGGCCCTCTTTGTCTTCTTTCACGGGCTCTGAGCAAAAGCAACCTCTATTTTTTGACACAAAGAGACACAGAACTGAAAGTGCTTTTGGGTACCTGCCCACAAAGGAGCAATGAGTCTTTTTCCACACATCACTGTACGGTGTGGCATACAGCCTCGTTTGGGTGGTCTTACCACCACCTATCTGGAACAAATCTGCTTCCCTAAGACAACTTTTTCCAGCAAGTTCTCACATGAACAGTAAGCAGGTGACATCCGCAGTAGACACAAATGCTTGCCCCTTACCTTATAACCACAGCTCTGTGCTCTTGGGTTTTTTCCCCTTGCTTACTAACAACATGATAGGTTTTTAGTAATAAAATCTTTTGTTGCTGCCTTCAACTTTTTTATAGTTCTGTGTATGAGGACTTTTAAAAATGAGGGACTAATTTACTAGCCTGGCTCAAGCAGAGTTTGTGCAGGTGCTATGCACTGATAAAGGAATTTCTACAATTTGGAGACCGTAGACCTATAAAAGAGTGTAAGAATCGTTATGCTGGATCAGACCCAGAATCTTGCCTCCAACAGCAGCTAGCTGTAAACATTTAAAGCAGGGTATGAATACAAAGAGAGCATATTTATCCCATCTCATCCCTCTAAGTTGCACCCAGTAGTCAGTCTGGAAAATATCAGCATCTGTGAAGTGGCTGACAAAGCAAATCTATCAAAGGTCCTGTTCTTCATTATATGACACAGTTGCCAAATCCTTGTTAGATCCTCACAGCTCATTTTGTCCTTGCTTTCCACATTCATGCTCCTGTGCTGGAAACTTTGTGAGCTCTGCAGTAATGGAGTTAGCATAGCTTAGGAAGGAAAATACAGGCCATGGACAGGAATAGCATGCAGTAGCAGGAGAATGTACGTTGATAAGGTCTGTGACAGCGGCTGGCTTGAAGTTACCTTACCTTTAAACCTGTCATCTGAGTCACTCTCACTCTCGCTGTTCTCATCTGCAGAGGAGACAGAGGGATCAGTTAATGCAAAACCAAAGCAAACATAAACTCAGGTTACTGTGGTGAAACTGGGAAAAATCTCTCTCACACTGAGCCTTGTGATCGATGCATGCTCTCTCCTCAGTTTTAAAACATCTTGAAATAAACAGCTGAATGACTCCTTAGATTGTGTTTTCCTTGGATTGTTTCAATCTCGTTTGAGAATAAGAGCTTCATTTTTATGAAATTGCAGAACTCATTCTCCATTACAGCAACCGGTTGCACTCAATCCCCACCTGTGGTAGGCTACAGAGGGGAATGTGCCATTTGGAAAATGGCTTTTAACCCTTCCACTTCTTCAGACTTTAAATTTTTTGGAAAAAAGTTATGCAGCATTTGAGAAGTCAAGGAAGACTGGAGAGTTTTGTCTGTCTGGACAACATTTTCAATCACCAGAACTCACCAAACTGAGTGAGAGTAACATGCAAAAGTAACCTTATAAGATGTATTTCTGAGGTGTACTCACATTAAATCTCTATTCTGCTCTTACTACCAACATGGCCTGAATTTATTTTTGGCCCCTGCTTTTCCAGAGGCAGCCTCACAGTATGAGCTATATTCACACACCAGGAAAAAGTATGAATGAATTACTAGGTCAAAACTGTGAATTTTGGACAAAACTTACAGATGCAAATTACTGAAAAAGTGAACTAAGAAAGAAGCTGGATGAGTCTAGCTGACCACGGGATTAATAGGATTGACAATGCTGAGAGTCTCGGTTATTTTTAGCTCATCCCCATTTTCTCCTCCTGCAGACACAAAGTTATCACTGTAGGGGGAAGTTCTAAACAAAGTAGAGCCTGGGATAGACGTGGAGGAAAGAAGGAAATCTGCTAATCCTGTAACATTCAAATGCATTCACTGATGTTCGTGTCATACCTCGCAGGGACGCCGTCTCAATATTGGACATAGACAGTTTCTTCAACCGTTTTTTTCCTCTTTTTGCACTGTAGATGGAATTGATCCTTTGGACAAGCTGCATAATAAGAAATGAGGAATCAGGAAGATCAATCACTTTTCTGCCAGGAGACTTTTAATCTATCCAAACAAAGAATTTGATCATGGATGATAGGCTATCTGAACCCCCTAAAGACTTTACTATTTCAAAATGCATTTCTTACCTCTGTTATTTTGAATACCATTTGTTTGAATCACTTATTTTGAATCTCACTCATTTACCTATGCATATATTTAAAACAAAAATTTAACAACTGCGAAACCTAAATCCCATTTTCAAAAATCACACAGACATCAGTAATAAAAGCATTATGAGCCTGAGGGTTTGAAAGTAGCTGTTATCCCCCACCTTGCTCCTCTCTCTCTATGCTATCGTTTTTCTCTTCACTTGCACTGTCTCACTAACAGTGATCCATTAGCCATATCCAACTTGGCCAAACTCTCATGGAGATCATGTTCTTATTTGATATAAGCCAGGATCTTTCACTCCTCCGCTGTCCTGCTTGACCTGCCTCACTGGGGTAAGATACCTGCACTGCGGTGAGGAGAGCCCAGATGTTTAAAGCACTTGAATACTGCCTCACAAAGTATCACTGGGGTAGTACAGGACAGGAGTTTCTCAGGTTCAGGTTTTTCCCTCTAATAACTAACTTTTTCTCAATAAAAACCTGAGATTCTCCAGTAATATGTGATTCTAGGAGCTAGAGTGATCAGAAATAGAAATTATTGTGAGATTTATGATAAAACTATGAACATTCATATGCTGAAAACATAATTTCATATAAGGAGAATTTCTGTCCTTTAAATCCACAAAGAAGCAAAAAAAAAAAAAAAAAAAAGAGTTGTGCCAAACTTTCCAAGTTTTACTCAAAACCAAGGAGTAAGCTACTATGTAAGTTACTTTGTGGCTTCCTTCACAGATGTATGCTCATTTGTGCAGTAAAATAACACAATCCAAGCAAGTAAAAATACAGTCAATATTAATGATGTAAGATTAATTTCCTCCTTTCGTTTGTTTCCTGCTTAGACAGAATTTCACACTATTTGACAAGAACATAAAAATCTCCTGCTATTCACAGTATTTACAGCCATGTACTTTAAAATATGCTCTCTAATAAGAACAGGAAAAAGCAGAATATACAGTAAAAATCAACTTTGTTCACACGCCCAAAAATAGACATATCAGCAGTACTCCACCTCCCTCTGTTGCTACTGTACTAGGAAAGGTTTGTTCAGGCGGGGTTTGGTTGTTGTTCGGAGGCTTGGGGGTTTTTTTACACACCCCATTTTAAATTGGAAAAATCCTTGAAAAATGGAAAACTATTTTTTACTTCAAATCCATGAAGACAACAGGGTTATCAGGACGGGATGGGTTGTGAGTAAATGAAAGGAAACATATTAGGCCAATAATAGTTATTTTCCTGAGACCAGTAAACAAATGATGGGGGAAAAACCACTTCAGATGCTGCTGCACGTTCTAAATAATAATTGCTTGGCCATCACCCACTCAAAAGCATAAAGGTAGGTACACAACAATGCTCTGGCCCACAGAGCTTTAAGAAAAGTGTGGAAAACAGAACTGGCTTAAAATGAACTTTGTGCAAAGATGGTAATCACGTTTGCTACTTCTTGGATCAGAGCAGAGTTACCTACTTCCACGGAAAGGATTTTCACAGTATGGCTGTATGTAAAAAAGGAGTATGTCTTGGCTCCTGAGAGTTACTCTTTCTGTTTTGATCTCAATTTTCCTTTAGGATACAGAAAGTGCTTACAGTGATGGCTAAAGGCTGGAAAGAAATTTGCAAGCTCTTGCAGACAGGTGACCTATCTTCAGTGTAACCCTGATCACCCTGCCAGTACCTTTGGGATCCTCCTGGCCCGCCGTGTAGACAGCAGCTCGCTTGTGGTACTCAGGCTGTCCTCATTGAGGCTGGAAGGGGAGGAGGGAATGCCAAGCTGAGCCAGCAGCAGCATGTCATCGTGGCTGTGCCGCTTGGGCAGCCGTGGTAAGCGATGGCTCTTCCTTTCTGACCAGTTCCCGATGCGCAGAGACTGGCTGCTGGGCTTTGTAGGTAGCTGCAAGAACAAGAACAGCTTGAGCTCTTTGCCCCCCCAGTAACTCAGTGCACAGGTAGCTCTTTGTGAATGACTGGACGGCTACACAAGGACGTCACGTCAGGTGAGCCACTGCTCTGCGGGGTATGTGCAAAGAGAGGGTTTAAGGTCAAAACAAAGAGACAGAGGTCAATATCTAAGACTTTAAAGTTCAAAGAAAACAATAGCACTTTTGACTTTGGTGCATTTCCATGCATCCACAACACAACACATCTATGAGCCTTCAAACCTAATGCAAAGGCTTGGCTGACATCAGAACACTGACCCGATGGGCCTCATCCATCTCTTTCGCTTGCACCAGTAAGAACCAAGAGCAATTACACTACAGTTGCTATTTCATCCTAGAGAAAGAAAGTACAAAATCAAGCTTGCTGCATGTCCATGGTGTTAAATGTTTTAAGATTGCCAATGTGCAGAGGCCCGGTTACAGCTTTGTCCTGCATTCCCAAAGAATTCCCTTTAAAACACAACCTGTTATCGTTGCAGGAGGGAGGGAAAATCTCACTGACAGGGTTAAGCACCAAGTAACAGCTATCTTTAAAAAAGACTGAGGCTCTTGTGGAGCAGTCCTTCGAGCAGGGCTGCCCAGCTCCCAGAAAGGTTAATCTTCAGGCTGGCAAAGCTGGGTCCCTGCTTCCTCCTCCTCCCAAAAACAAATGCTGTAAGAAACTTAACCAGCATGTCTTGAAAAAAGGACTATTATGTCAAACAGCCAATATTCTATTAGCAGTATTGTGAGCTATAAACCTGCAGTAACAAATGTCCCATTCGTCCTACTTGGAGGGCTTAGCCATACAATCTGGGATTAAGGATAAGTGTTCCTGTATGTGTGGGGTTTGAATCACAAATACAATGTCATCAGTAACACTTTCTTTTTCGATGTGATAACTTCAAAAACTGAAAATAACAAACACTAAAGGAGAAGACACAGTGGGATTCAAAATGACCACAAGCCAGTATTTCTGAGGTCTCTGCTTACCACAGGATAGCATGCCAGGAAAATCTGCAGCAGTCTATACTTTAGATAAAGGAATTCTTTTTGGATATGATTTTAGAAAGCCTGCTGACCTTCTGCTCTCTTCCATCTTGTTTATCATCATCCATGACTGCAAAGTCATGTTGCTAATCTAACTATGTTGCTATGCTGGAAAAACTGGGTGATAAATTGTTGCCAAAGATGCCATTCTTCAGGAAATTGAGACTTTTTGATTTCTGGTCATTGGAGAATTACCCAGGCTCGTAGCTGACCTGCTCTTAGTGTCTCTTTGCTTTATATATCAGCACAATGACAGCACAATTATGGCAGGAATGACCGCCAGCAGGAAACTCCTGGCATCACTTCACCAAGAAGCTACCAGAATAAAGATAGCCCTGTTGCAAAGATAGCAGAGAGTACTTATTTAATAAGCAACTTCTCTAAGTCATTCTAATCTGTATATTCTTTGGTGACCCTGTGTAAAACAGAGATAGCGGACGCTATTGTACTATGGAACATACAGGGTTCCTAACCTAATGGTACAACCTGTTGGACACTCTAGATGTTACACAATTCCTGTTAACACAAAGCCAAAAATAATTGTTATGCGTAGCATGTCTCTCACTATGAGGTTACCTTCGAGGCTGCAGTTTCTGTTTCTCCTTACTCTGCCTGATTACTGCTTTCCACTTGTTCCCCTTTCAGTAGCTTTGCTGAAAACACCCCTGTTTCACAGATCATGTGCTAGGTGCATACTAGGAATCCTGGTGATACTTTCCTTGTCTCTTGGATTGTGATGCTCCCATGAACACAAAATAAGTGAAAGAAAATATATCCAGTTTTGTTCTAGGTCTCTTTGCAAGACCAAAATGTGAATTGTTGTGAACTCAAATATTCAACTGCAAATATTCTGTTGATTCAGTGCAAAGAAAAGGTTCCTTTTAAAGGCGTTTTGAATCTCAAAATTAAGTATGTGATGAAATTTATATATGTCCTTATGAACACAATGATCCCATAAACAACAAAGCAACCTGGCATTTCACAGCATTCACAATAAACAGACTGCTTTAGAAAATTCACCACAAAATCAAAAGTCTGCAGAGTCCCTGATCTTTTATTTTATGCTGTAACCACACTTCATACAGCCTTGTTAAATGCAAACACTCAGGTTTTTCTGATTATTGTATTATTCATTTATTTATGAGGGCATACTTGGCCTTCTCCATTTTACAATAAACCATGCCATGCTATGTACTTCACATGAGTGAAGTCACAACAGGCCTCAAATGACAATTACATGGGCAACATTAAGCAGCTTTTTCCCTCCTGCCCCTGCTAAAAGCCCAGCAGCCAACGTGGAAGCAATTCACAAAGAGGTGCAGCCATACAAACAATTTAGGGCCAGATTAAGCTCACAAACAAGCAGTGGAAGGATTCTGCTTAACCTCATGGGGCCGTAGCCAGCACAAAGAGCCACCCGCTCCTGCAGCGTAGCACTGAGAAGCCGAGCTACAGCTGCCAAGAGCACTCCCAGCAATGATTTACGCGTTTGGTCGCACGCTTTTTCCAGATACACTTTCTCATTCGGTACGGCCGCTCCTTCTCCTGTGCCATGATTGATTTTCTTGCAAAAGCTTTAAATAAGCTTCAAGCACAGAAGACTGGCGCTGTCACGCCGTTACCTGGGGAGGTGATGTGTATTTCCTGTCCTGCGGCGTCCACATCCTGTGCAAAGAATCTAGGGAATTCTCCGAGAGCTGATGGGATTTTCGGCCTGCATGACGTCCTTTCAGCTCCACGTCCTCGTACGGGTTTTCCTTGGGTGACTCGCCTTCTCGTTTGTTTTTTTTTTAAAGAAAAGAAAAACAGACAGGAATGCAAAGTTAAAAAAAATAAAAATCATGTGAACCAAGTGAAAGGCTTTTCTAAAAGCTCCTCAGCTTTCAGCATGACTCATCCCTCTAGCTGCAGCTGGAAGTATTTGGAGGAGAACTTGGCTATGAGGTCAACAAGTTTCTTTGGGTTTTTTTACTGCCTTTTTTTTTTTTTAAATAAGATGCAAAGATTTCACAAGACGTGCTTCTGAGCATCTGCAGCTGTGGAAAATTTATTGATATATAAAAGCTAAGGCACAAAACTACTTTAAAGTGTATCAGTAGATTTTATAAATCTATAGCAGCCATTCACAGGGTGAAATGAATAGTAATAAGTAACTGTTCTCAACATACCACCCTTACATACAATAGGACAATATTTGCTGCTACCTTCCCTTCTCTCTTCCCCTGAGAGAAGGCAAAAAAACCACCTCAGCTCAGCAGTGCCAAAGGGAAGACTGGAAAATGCAAAAGATGAGGGAAGAATGTCTGTCCTGACCATATTGCATCCTCAAAGTGTGCTTTAAAACACATCATTAATTCAAATTAAGCAGCTATTAATTTCAATTTATGTAGAATTAGTATCCCTGTGAAGGAAAGTAATCCTGCCAGTAATATACAGAGGCTTGAACAGTTAATCACTAAACATGACATAAATGAAAAATACATCAAAAAGCAGACTGAAATCTTTGAATTTTTAGCATTTGAAAACTAGAAACAAAATTTATAGTACAAATTTCAGTGAGATCCAATACCCTTTGGCAGCCTAAGGACCAGTGGAACAACTCACCATCTTCTGAAAACATCTGAACCCTCTAAACTTCTCACTGAACTAAGAAGTATGAAGAGGAATGAGTGGCATCAGTAAAATGAACATTTTGTATCCACTTCTTCAGATAATTCATAATCAGCAACTGGTTTAGAACTTCAGGTTTTTTGAACACAGGGTTCTTCCAGTTTTCCAACCAACTTCTAGAGAAAATCATCCCCAAAAAGTGATCTACTCAAATTCAAGCCTTGAAATTGCAGAAACTTGAAACATGCAGGAAGTTTAAAGCTTTTGAACCAACTTTCTTCTGGATTTCTATGTAAATATCCATCTAAAATTAATGGGTTTAGTACAATATAATTGCAATACAAGCTATTAAATTGAAGAAATTCAGATTTTACTACATACTGTATCAATTAAGAATTGAGGCCAGAAAGCTATAGCATACTCTGTTATTCACACTGTTACAGAAAATGCTCACTGCTCCTACAGAGATGACAAGTTAAGGCATAGGCGTTTTCAGTGAGAGCAATGCCTGGATTAATACCCAGTTCGTTTGACTACCATTTTTTTTTTGTTCTAGACAGAATATTACATTTCCTCATTTTACAAAAAAAAACAAATGTAGTTTGTGCTTCCTACTTCACTGTGAAGCCAGGAAGCATGAGACTGCTTGATTCATCCATTATAGCGGTAAGAGGTTTCGCTTAGGAAGTTCACATATCCACAATACACGAAAAAACACAGTTTTCTTCGATAGTGAATCATCAGATTTCTAGTTAAGCATAAGCCGAAGAGTGAATGTTTTATCTTTGTATAATTAGAAGCCTGGATAACTGCTGCTTTGAAGAATGTTTGAATTGGCAATCACAGCTTATTATTTCATCCAGAAGGAATCTGATTGCAGAGGCTGCACTGTCATCATAGTCAACCCGCATGCCACATGGAAAGAACACCTTCAGGTGCGTGGGGTACTTAGAAGAAAGACCTTTTGATTAATGCAACGAACAGGATAAATCCTAAGCAACAAATATTGCCACAAAAATTTAAAGCTACAAATGTCCTGGGAGGACTATAGAATTGATTGATTCTTGCTGCAGGAAGAAAAATAAATAGATATTGCACATTAATTCTGTTACTTGTGAACTCTATTGTTTTGACAATCATAGCAGCAATAAATGGTCAACTTTGCAAAACACCGTTGCTTCCTCACAGCTTATTGGATTATACTAGTATCATAAAATTTCTTGTAAGCCCAAGTCAAGTATCGGTCAAGCAAGCATTTTAGAATGGATTAACAGATTTCAAAATACCCAGCTACATTAGACAGTGCTTAAACGTATGCTTCCTTGTAAAAAAAATTGTTACTACATTAGTCTGCATAGTATCCATACTCCTGAGAAGAAACAAGCCCATCAGTTGAAAAAACCACTGTTTCAAAATGTAAAGCATTTAAAAGTTTTAGGGTGATTCTTTTTCCAAGACATAACATAAAAACAGAATTGCTTGAATCCAGTTAAACTCAACACTACTAATGTTGACCTAAAATATTCAGTATAGAAACAGACCCAGAGAAGTCCTGGATGAGAGGCAAGGGATGAGCAAGGAACCATGAGCAGAAGCTGCTTTTCTGACTCAGATTATCTACCAAAAGAAAGCTCAGGCCAAATTCCTCCTCGGTGTAATGTGGAGGTCAGTGGAGACACCACAGGATTTTAACCCTTTCCCTGGAGCTGTGAGAGTTTCTTCAGATGACTGGCTTGCTGTTCAAGAATAAACTTCCCCACCAAATCTCTGATAATGAAGTAGTCTGATCAACCTGAAACAACATGATTTTGCTGATTTGCCATTCCAAACTAGTATTTGGTTCATTCAGTGAACTAAAAAAGATCATTTATTTGTCTAGGTCTTCAGCACTATTCAAACCTTAGACAACCAACATTTTCTAGTATATATGCTCACTCTGGTGGACGAGCCCAAAAGACCAGGTACACAAGAAGAGCACTGGGCAGCCCATACAGACTGGTTTCTGGGTGCCAAGAGTAGGAAGGACAAGTGACAAGAAACCCAAGACGGCCACCAAGCTAGAAAGACGTGTGAGAGTACTCAGAACTGTCTTAGAGCAGCATTTAATGCTAACACTCTGCACTGTGACTCCCTTCCATGGCAGAAAGACCTGGGCACTGATGGCCACCAGAAGGTGTAGGTCCCACACTGGAGCAAGGCACTGCAGGAGGACTGTGGTGGTGGCTGCTACTACTGCTGCAGCACAAAACTGAGGAAAGCTTCCATATAGCTGGGCTGGCTCAGAGATTTGCAGCTTTGGTCTCTGCATCTCTCCTCAACACCATCGATTCTCTAGTCTCAAAACCCAGACATGGAACATTCACAGTCTTCAAGCTGCAGTGCTTTTGCATTCATTTGGATTTGCTGCAAAAGGAAAACACATTTACAATGAAAGAGCAAGGAAACATCCCTGCTCCTTCCATATGGATATGTCTAGTGGAAGCAAAAAGGAGAAACATTATGCAGTATAGAGGGCAGGCTTGTCTCAATGAGGCTGATCCAACTGCCACACATGACAAGAGCAGACTATTGCCGACTTGAAAGGAAGCTGAATCAGACCCCCAGAATATGAAATAGCAAGCCTTTGGCAAATACCATCTCTAATCATCATCCCTGCTTCCAGATCAGTTCCTTTTATAACCTTTTTTTTTTTCAAGTTTCCCATTCTTGAACTCTTCATAACAAACTGCTGAGTTAACATAAGACATTTATCTACACGGCATTTATCTTCCGAAGATCTCACAGGCAATTTAATGATTGGTCCATAGGGGAAAAAAAAAAAAGAAAGAAAGATATAATAACCAACGATTTTCAGAAAAGTCCTGAGGAATGCAGCGCCTTGGGCTTAAGCTTCCTCCAGCGGTTGCAACTCCTCACTCCGTGTTGCTCTGCGAGTCAGCCCCACTGAGTCCTGAGGCAGCACACAATGTTCCTCTGCTCAGTCTCTCACACGTGGCAAATGGGAAGCAGAGGCAGACTCAGGAAGCCTGTCTCACGCTGAGAAAGGAGTGACAAGTAAGGCTGGGGGAAGGGGGGAAATGCAGGCAGACACTTCTCTACAAATGGCAGAAAGCAGGGGAATGCATCATTTCTAGATGGGCGAAATAATTATCAGAGGAATTAAGTGATTCACTGGGTGCTGATTATAGCTCCTGCCTTTTGCACTGCCAGGAAGAGGGAAGAATCGAACAACAGGTATACAGTAAGGGAAAGGGCTCATCAACTTGTCTTAACTTGGGGCCCAAATTAGGAGCCAATGTTTGCAGAGGTGATACTGTCTCCAGAGGGTGATGCTGAGTGCCCCAGCTAGGAGCCCACTGCCTTCCCCGCTGGCTGGTAGAAAGCCCAGGCTCCTGAGCTGTACATCTGAGTCAGACAGAGCCAGCACCTCACAAATGACAGTGTGTATTTCCTGCACACCACGGCATGTGCACAAAATATAGGGCAATTAATGGATCTTACATTATAAGAAACTGGGAGATGAAAGGTTCAGCTGCCATCCCAGGAACAAGTTGGCAAAAACAGCACATACATCCAGAGGCAAGGAGCTGGAAATAATGGCAATAAAGGGGCAGGAAAAGAGGCCCAGACAGGCAGAATCAGGACAGAATAACAGACAAGTAGAAATACCCCAGTGAGCAGACTGTTAAGAACCTCTGGTGCTTGTGGCACCTATCCCCCCAAACTTCTGCAGTGTTTCTGGAAGAGTCACAAGGTGCCACATCAACTCCTTTCCACATATAATCCCTCTAATAGCATCTAAACATCCTTGAACTACCTTTTCTGCCCTCTGCCGATGACCTGTGTTCAGTTATACAGCCCAATTCATCCAGCTCATGCACATTTGGAGCACCCAAGCCCTTGCAGAAGATGAAAATAAAATACAACTGGGCAAGGAAGAAGCAAGCAGAGAAGGGGGGTTGGGGAATTCTGCTTTTGCTTCCCTTGAAGAGCAGGTATGGGAATGAGCCTCTGAGTGCAAGCACTGCATGAGGGAACAACACAGGTTTCAAGTGCTGTGCAGACCTACAGCTCCCCAGCATCTCCAGGCACTTAAGTCCAAAGAACTGCTCAGTGGTGAGAATCCAGGTGCATTCTGCATGTGCTTTACTCGTTCATTTTATTCATAAAATTACATAAACGCAGATTCACACCACCAGTGCTGGAGGAAAACTCAGCCACTGGGATGTTTACAAGCATGTTCAGATCAAATGGATGAAAACCACAAAATCTCAACACTCTCATAAAGAATCTGAGGTTAGATCTTTAGGACATAGATGAGCTCTTTCAACATCAGAAAAGTTGCAACTGTGCATCTCAGCTGAAGAATTTACCCCAGGAATCTGTAGAAAGATGAACTATTTCAATATCAAATTACAGCTAAGAAACATTATAACTGCTTTGAAAAGCTATTGCTGAACAGTTCTAAGTTACAGACCATTACTTGCTTCTTATAATTCTACCACCCAGTGTGGCTCAGTACCACATTGTCAGAAAAGTAGTAGAGTATCTGCAACATGCAGAGTGACAAGTCTAAAATATTGTCAGCCTTCTGAGCCCTGGTCCATGGAGTTTGTAGGCAACAGCCTGCACTTTCTGAACTTTTCCAGTTTGTCTTTGCCTTGCAATATGCAGACGAAACACTGCAGATACTTTCGGCTCTCTGCTACCTCTGCAGGGACTGCAAATCTTAAGAGCTGTAATCATAACAAAGCATTAGATAGAGAGGAATTAGCATGGCTGATAAATGAAATTTGACCCCCAAAAATCATCCATTTAACACTCAGTCCAAAAACCATGTGCATGAAAACATCTGATGAGCAAGTGTTAGCACGGTACAGCACCAACATGCCTAAAGTGCTTGCAGAGGTTTAACCCTGCTGACTTCAGCGCAGTCTCTGGAGTCAAACTAGGATTTGGGAAAGCAATCTCATGGTCGTTTTACTCTATTTTACTAACCTGCAGCGTCGACGAGAAATCCAGGTGATAAAGCTGACAAGAGTCTGTCAAAAGGGGCTATAGTGAATGGTATAGCTGTGAGAGAGACTCCACAGAGAAAAATGGGGATCTAAATAAATCATGAGATTATTATTAAAAATAACTGAAATCCACGTCTCCCAGTATAGCAACAAAGCAGCAGGCTGATCATCGATAGGATGAGAGGGCTAGAGTGTTTGGCCTTTCTTTGACAGGCCCATATGGATACTGTTTGATTTAAAGTGCTCTGGCTGCCATAACCCTACAGTGCCTACTATTAAAATTGCCACTATTATACTTTCCAAAAATTCACATGCTTTTTAGACTGTGAGAGGCAGACTGGGGGTGTGGAAGTAGACAGGAACATATGTTTCCCTGATCACTGCCTGCACCATCATTTTGTATCAATCCTAGCTCTGTCTTTGCTAGCAACTATCCAGAGACCTCCTGGTAAGAGTCTGTCTCAAAACCCAGCACGCTTTCACAGAAGTAACTAGCAAGTGCTGCTGGAAGAGGTGCAATCTCTCCAAGTTTCCTTCAGCCTCACAGCAGTCCAGCAATTCCAGTTTCCCCCCAACCCTTTCGATGTGAGATGATATGTGAGACAATAATGCAATACGAAAGCACGACAGCTGATAATGTGGCATGTGATGATGGGATTTTACTGGAAAGATGAGCTTGCTGTCTTTTTAAACCTTTTTCCACATTTACTGGAAGAACTTTGCAAATGTTCTAATTTGAAAGCAACGTCAAGCTGGAAGGAACATCTTCCAACTGGAGCTCAGTCATCGTTTCTGCAGCTCTTGGCACACACAGTGGAGGGTTCACTAAAGCAGCTAAATCATCCTGTTTGTTACATGACATGCACTACCTCCAATTTGCATCAGAATTCAAACCAACTAATCGTTTTAGGAGAAACGAGGTGCCTTACTAGGAGGGATAAAGGGTGTGACGCAATGTTCTGGACCCCACAGGGAAGACTGAGCCACCGACATTCCCTCCACACTCAGGATCCTGCTCATAGGTCCACACCTGCCTATTTTAACTGCTCAGGCACCCACCTAGGTTAGGCTGCCCTGACACTGCACTTAACAATGCTGATTTGAGACTTACTGCTCCAGCACTTCTCTTCTGAGTTCTGATGTGCTGGGAAGCAGCTCAGAGAACCAGATCCGTCTGTTCTCATCTCTCTGGAAAAGACTGTACTTACCCAAGCACAACAACAACCTGGCCCTCACTGATTTCACGGAGAGATGACTGCACCAAAAGTAGGACATTTTGATTCCTGAATGATTACCTGAAACTTGTATACAAGACTTATGTGGATATGATTTTACTCAACCCACACACACACACCTTTTCTAGGCCTGGTACCAATCTGACAGGCTTAGGACTTCATAATGATTTATTTTTCACTCAACTCTCTGACTGTGAAGAAGGCCCATGCAAACCCAGATCTAGTTATTCTATTATAGTGAAGAAGTAAACCGGAAGCTGATTCTCCCAAAACTGAAGTGAGATACTCAAATGTACAGAGGAAAACAGCTAAACAATTGTGCATAACTACACTGCTTCACTTTTCAGTCAATTGTAACAATCCTTTCTCTTGCCCAGGTTATCTGTGATTTGTTAACAGCTACTCCAGCTGTCCAGGTTCACATTCCAGCTGCTGGAGTCTCCTTGAGAAGAGCATTTCCTCAGTCAGTGGGTATTTGATGGACTCCATCTTCCACAGTATATCCTAAAATGTCAGCTGAAAATCTACCTGCATGTAATGAGCCCCATACTGCTGACTACATCAACCGCAAGGTTAGAGACACACGTGGCCTAGTGATCTGCACAGCACTGGGACCTGCCACCAAGCAGCTCCAACACAAGCTTTGACACCTATCACGCCATTGGCACGCACCTGACTTCTGGCATAGATCAGGCCTGGCTACACATGATTGGCATACGCTGGTGTCCCCAGACTTTGTGCTCCTAAGGACTCTGCTACCAGTGAAACATGAAAACTCCCCCAGGCAGTAGCAGACAATGTTCCTCCTCAATGGGACTTGATGGAGAGGACTACACTAAAATATCGAGCAAATTTGACAGATCTATGCGCTTGGAAAAGGCCTAGCAGGAAGCCCGTCAACCAACACAGAGGAAGAGCTAAAGTCACCCTAAACCAGGGGGCACACACCAATGCATGTGGCCGAGCCAGACAGAACATGGGTTTGTCCGCTCCAACCCAGCACGGTGGGCACTCAAAAGAGCTCCAGCCACAAAATCAAGCCAGCCTTGTCCCAAAGAAAAGCACAGCCTGATCCCAGCCCGGGACTCCAAAAGAGGGTAATTCACGAGCCTTGTCTTTCATGTTAACTAACAGAGTTCTAAGAGTGTTTTGGACCGTTGCAATTCAGTGAGCAGGCACCAGTCTCACATGTGAGCCAGTCAGACAGAATGGGAACCTTACTGGGACAAGACCTCTCCGCACTAATATACATGGCTCAAATAAACCCATTCTTACACAAACTGATCATCTTATTGCACCAGGAGATAGTAAACCCATTAGAAGATGAACAATCTGATACTCTAACCCCGGGCTATGTGCTGAATAATTCACCTACAACTTCAAAACCCGCAGAGAAGCAAGAAACCCTGTTAGTCACAGATCTTCAGGATCAGGAAAAGTCTTTAATCACTTTAATTCTTCTTGGGGAAAAAATATATTTTAAAGGAGGGCCAGGCATCCATAAAAGCAAATGGATCTTGCTTAAATAGGGCAGATGGAGTTGTGCAACATTAAATTAAATATTCTCATTCTATGATGCAACATGCACAGCCCAGCTGAGCAATGTGTTTCCTACACATCTACATAGTGTCCTCTTAGAGTAAATCCCCACCTGTTCTACTGTGTCAAGAGCTCTGAGGAGTTACAGAGTAAGGCAGCTTGCCTTGCCAGAGATTTCTTCCACTATATTTAATTTGTGAATTGGGAATGCAATTTCTTGTACAAACACAAAATATAATTTACATGTTTAACCAGATTTTCTCAAGTGAACCTTAATATTGTGCCCTTGACTTTGCCTTCACTTTATGCATTCAGCTTTTTTTGATGATGATAACAAGTGCTTCCTTCTAGATGTCAGGTGAAAAATGCCTCAAAGGCACCAGAGGTTGAATAACAATATTCAAATATCTCAACTGCATTTAAGGAAACGGACTGGAAAACTGAAACCGTATGGTACATATGACAGGAAATACTGTTGTCCACAAACACAGCAGAAGCAACCGTCTCAGACATCTCTTAATGCTATGATGGTTTCTTGAATTTGCACAAAGCCAAGCATGGTTTCCCCAACTGGATTCATAAAGCCACATCAATTTTAGTCTGATTAAAGACTCATTCAAAACCACAAGAAGCAAAACAATGTTAAGTTTACTATGACTGCCACATTCCTGTGAGTGCTAGTACTGAAGATGAATGAAGTCCACATGGTTCCTTGCATATGGAATACAGCTCTGATTAATATTAGGAATGTGCACCCCTTTATACAACTGCTTCTTGATTAATGCCGAACGGATTGCTATGTTCCAATCTAATATCTGTCTTGAACTTAATATGTGGAAATTTCATTTTGAAGTGTACCAAAAATGTTAGAAAATTAAACAAAGTGTCTGGTTCATGATGTCAGTGGATTTCAAAGCACAATCACTTTTGGTCTTAATGTGCCTTGCCTTAAAACTTTTGTCTTTTTTTTTTTTTTTTTTAAAGTCAGCTCTCAAAAGAACATAAACCAGCCATAGCGGTTCGTCAGTGTCCTGGTCATTAAAGAAGGAAACAGTGTAAGGACACCAGGAGAGAGACAAAGGTTTAGTGTGTGTGTGCATCAGATGATGAAGTCATGTAGTAAGCTCAAAACCAGTGACTCTAGTCCCAGCATTTATGTGCCTAGAAGCTGTATTTTGATCACTGTACTAGTCTAAAGCACGGTAGCTTGTAGATGTCTAACATTAAATATGCTTTGTAGAAGATAGCCTCTGATAGATAATTCACAACTTATCCAGAGCTCTCCTCTGCTTTCCAGTGAGGGAGAAACGTCCTGCTGAGGAGCACCAGGCTGGGGGACGCAGTGACAGACAGGAGACCTGAGCTGCTGTCCTGGGGAGCCTCAGCAAACTGAAGGAACAGCTCGACAAGAACTTCAGGAAGTTTAGAAATGCCAGATGCAGTCCCACACGTGGGTCAGAATAACTCTGTGACAGTATGTGCCGGGGCTGACTGGCTAGGAAGCAACTCTGCAAAAAAGGGGCTTGGGGTCCCAGTGAGCACCAAACGAGTACAAGGCAGCAGTGTGTACCTGTGGCAAGGAATGTCAACAACACCTTGGCCTCCATTAGCAAGAGTGTGGCCAGCCAGTCACGGGAAGTGGTAATTCTATTTGGCCCTTGCAAGGCCACATTTGGAGTAATCACAGTACCAGAGAGACATCAACAGAGTGGAGATAGTCTAGAGCAAGGCTACTAGACTTGGCTGGGGGCTGGAGAATACAACATAAACAAGAAAAGGTTGAGAGAACAGGGACTGTTGAACCAAGAGATATCAGGGGGAATGACCTAACTGCTGTCTTCCACTACCGAGAAGGGGGTACAGAAAAGATGGAGCCAGATGCTTCTTAGAGGTACATGGTGAAAGGATGACAGACAACAGTCACAAATAGCAACAGGGAGAATTCTGACTGGATAGAAAGAAAAATTCCTTCACAGTGATATCAAGAAAAAATTCTTCTCAGCGAAGGTTAAGCAGTGGAGCAGGCTGCAGAGAGGGGCAGTGGAACCACCCTCCTCAGATATTTTAAAAACTCAACCAGACATAGCCCGGAGCAACCTGATCTAACTGTGAAACTAGTCCTGCTCTGAGCAGTGGTTGGATCAGCTGACTCCACAATCCCTTACAACCTGATTCTTTTTTTTTTATGATTCTGTCTTATGCTAGAGTGCTTAGAACATTGCTCAAGATTTACAGCCTTTTTTCTCATCTCTTAACATTTACTTGCATTAAAAATTTTAATTCTACAGGGGGCAGGGTGGGAGGGGACTTTATTGAGTTTATTTCTACAGTAATAATGTTTTAACTACCTATAAGCTTTTAGGGAGGCAGGAGATGCAACGATGTATAGACAAAACACCCACCACCTTCAGGGCAACTGTTTGAAAAGAAAACCCAAAGCAGCAGTGACAGAGTCCTTTACAGCTTTGAAGCAGATGTAAATCTATAAAATAAACTCAGTCTTACAGACACCTGGTCTGCATGAGTACAAATGTGCTACTCAGAGACTGGGGTCTAGAACTACTGGTATAAATTATGCAGATGTAATACACAAAACTACGATAGTTTCTTTAAAGCCGGAGATCAAACTACTCTGGCTTGTCTTTAATCACGCTTGACAGTTTATAAGAATTATACTGATTTGGCATTCTCCCCACGCTGCCTGTATTGAATGAAGTGCTTTGGAAAGGGGCTGTTAAAAGCAGTACAAAACAATGAAGTTCTGTGTTGTCCCACAGATCTGAAATTCTGCATTCTCTTCCCACTGCCCTGCCAAAATGCCCAAACTGTAATCTGCAGGGAGCTGGCTGATAGTTCCCATGAGTTGGAAGAGCCCATTATGATTTTGTTTTATTGAATGCAAGATATCTTGTTTGAAGAAAGCTTCTTATTTTATTTTGATATTCAACAAACCAAAGCAAGAAAAGAAGCATTACCACCTAGCATCTGGCAGCATGTTGACAGGTCCTGAGCAAAGATAAGCACTGTAATTAATGCACAATGCATTTTCAAGTGTGAAGTGCATGGTGGTCTGACTGTTCAGGGAGAAGGCTGATGATCATATATGGATGGCCTCCACAGAAAACATTTTTTAGTACCTACATAAGCTCTCATTTTTATTAACAGACACTGAACAGCAGCATTTTTTTGTGTTCTGAAAGCAGTTTTTTGAACATCTAGAAGGAAAAAAATGGAAAGAGTAAATTCCTGTTATCACTGAGGCTGACAAGCCAGAGACAGAATTTGTGCATGAGGACAAACAGCCCTAAGCTGCAATTTGTGGCCACCATTCCTTGCTGTGTCAACTGATATACACCAAGAGTTTTGTTCTATCGTTTTTGTTTGCCCTTCAAACATTTGTAAGCAGTATTAGACTGCCTCTGGTCCTGTTTTTACCAGACTAAACAAGCCCAGCTTGTCAGTGTCTCTTCAGAGGATGTGTGCTCTAGGGTCCCTGACTATCTTGGTAGCCCTCCAGTTTTCAGTAGATAAAGATTCATTGTCCAAAGTAAAATGAAGTACCCTTTGTATCTGTTGTAATAATACAACACTGAAAGAGTTAAAAACAATGCAGATATTCATCACTGGTGTGGAAAATCTGTGCTCTGAAGGGCTGCCCAATTTTCTATAATTATAATAACTTTTTTGATGTTAAAAGAATGTATGCATAGGCCATATATTTCCTTCTAAGACCAAAAGAAACATGTTTTTCTTGTGAAGCTTAATCAAAACAGTGTTTTTGTTGCACATTCCTGATGGCTCTATAGCTAAAGGAAATTAATTTTTCTTTAACCAGCAACTGGGACCGAGGGGTGACCAGGATTGGTGCTACAAACAAATGCTCTGGAGCAGTCCACACAGGAGTCCGGAAAAGCTCCGGCTGACTATACAAGGCCTGTGAGGTTAATTTTGCTATTAGACAGTTCTGTAACCTCGAGACAGAGTTCAGTTCTTTACATTTTTACACCACTCAAGGCTTCAAGCCCAGGCCTTGGTAAGAAAATGGTTTGGTTCTTAAGAAACATGGCAAAAAGCTGACCAAAAAGTTTGTTTCCAATACCACCTGATGACGTCCCAAAGAATCAAGACCTCCTGCATGCACACTGAGAGTTATGTTTGCATGCATAAAACCCATTTACGCTCCATTTAATTTCTCTTCACTGACATCATGGAATGTTCTTGCACAGGGCATGTGTTCAACAATACATGGTCTGACCACAATATCTCAACATCCCACTGTGAGCCGATGTACTGCAACAGGTTCTTACCTACAATGTCTTCATAGGCATTTTCTTCTAAAGTGCTCTTGGATCCAAATTTATGCTGGCTCTCAGTCCCATTTTCAGTTGGGGAGGGAGGGTACAGGGACTGCAGACTGGATGCATCCTCAAACTCAAAGGATTTTCTGAAGTTTAAAACAATAAGTAATTAGTAACTGGCATGCAAAATTGCTCAAACACATAGCTGAGCATTGTTTGCTAAGAAATATATAATAAATGACCAAAAAAACCCAAATTACACATTGTGCTTTAAAGACTAACTTACGGAGGACCACAGGTCCTGTACTCAGCAGTTTTTAGTCTAGCAATCCGTGACACTTATGAGGTTGGAAGAATTGGTATCCCCATTATGCAGACAGGGAGAAAATACCAAGAATGTATGATATTTTTCAAAAGTTACAGAGTAAGTTAGCAGCACAGTCCTCAGATTAGAAACTGCTTTGCTCTTGCCAGGGGCCCCAGAAACATGTGGCCATCTTTCCTCAAGAAAAAGACATTTCTCTGGAATGTGTTCATCCCATGGTTGCTCTGGGAGATGTAGCCCTTGGTTTGAAAACACTCACATGTCTTCAACCTCTAGATATGCTCCCGCATAAAGGTCAGTGTACAAATGCCAGAGGCAGACTCATGTGAAAGTCAGCCATTGCGCTTGCACACCCTGCACCAAGCTCTGGCAGCAAAGGACAAAGCACAGAGGAAGTGAAGGCTCTCTGGGATAGACGAGCAGCCCAGGCTGAGGGCATGAATGCTCAGGCTTTCTGGCAGGAAGGTAAGGGGCAATTGGGTCAGATGAACCCACACAACCTGTCTCCCACCCACGTACTCGAAGGAGTGGCGAGTCACCATCTCTCACCCACTCCTGTCCCAGTGCTGCTGAGCAGCTCTGGGTGAAGAGAAGCCCAAGCCTTCCCCATTCTCCAGTTTGCCCAGCACTTCTTCACTGAGGTAACATCTACACTTGTTGGGGGGTACATGGTTTGCATTGCCAGCTGTATGAGGGTTGCAATCATTTGATTGATTTAGGGCTGAGGAGGAAATGGTATGAAAATTGGGCTCAGAATTATAAATCCTGGGGTGCTATATGGCTTGCAGAGACCGTGCTGATGCCCATACTTCACTCATTGATACCCAAACTAGATTAATGGTAAATCATCCTGCCCTCAACCCCCTTTCCTCTTCTCCCAAGCTGGAGTGAAATACATGTCAACAGCATATCCATATGGCAGTGTCTCACGAAACATGCTTCAGCCTGTTAATTGGCTCAGAAGTATCCCTACAGGCAATACAGTAACTATCGTACAGACACTGCATTGACAAGAGCATTTCTTATTGCTGGGGCAGACTCATGGGTCTGGGGCAGGCTTAGGAGGCCCCTCTCTCCTTTCTGTAATCTTAAGAATAGTCAGGTCCCTGTTACACACATCAGGACCATGGTAGAAACAAGCATTGCAGTACAGATCCAGACATCCGCTCCTCCACACACAGTTATAAAAGATCCTTAGACACTGAGGACAGACCTGTTTATGAAATGAGACTTTCTAAAGCAGTTAAATATCCAACCCTCACAGATTTCAAGGAAACGCCGCAATGCAGTGACAGTGCTTAGAACCACGGAAATGGTTTTGTGGACTGGCACTCAGCTGTGGTCCATGTGTCCCACACCTGTGCCACTCCTCTCCCACACTGTGTCTGTGCCAGAGGATCTCCAATCACCAGGGAACATCTAGCTCACAGCAGTCTAAATTGTAGAAGCTACCATGGGCACCAGGTCCTCTGAATACAGAGGCTGTATGCTAGCAGGCAAATATGAGAGACTTTCTCCATTTTATTATAATGTTGAATTAGCCACCACAAAGAAAACCAGTGTTTTCAACCAAAATATTAGAAAAAATATCCACAGTCCATTTTCATGACATTCTGGTGAGTGCAAACCACATGTATATTCGATCTGAAACACACAGCCACAAGCTGTAAACATAATGAATTATGTCTGTTCTCAAAATCAGAACAGTTCAGAGACTGAGATTTCAGTAACTAATATTCACAAAATACTGTCATTCTTGGATGACTGGTAGAGTCAGAAGTGCTTTGTAAATGCTGGAATTCTTACTGTAACTCAGGGAAAAACAGTAGCAAAGACAACAAAGTTGAGATTTTATACAGGATTTCCACCCAGCCTTGAGGTCAGCTGGCAAACCTGTGATTTTAGGAGGTTGACTTAAACTTACTTAGATCATCATTAACCAGAATAAGTCCAGAGAAATCATTAAACTACAGCAGGATAAAGCTGTTACAGGCAAATGGAAACCTACCCTACACACTGTCAAACTGATTTGGAAGCACCATCAGGTACACCTGATAACACAGTAAACCCTACAACTTAGACTCCACTAATCACAACTCCAATCGATAAATATTGCTTTTGTTTGGGGCTCGTACCTACCAGCCTCCCCCACGGCCCCATTGCTGAACTGTGCTGTTGTCTAACCCCACTCTGACGGGTGACTGGACCCACAGAACTGCAGGTGCAAGCATGAACCGTACGTCATCCTGAGAGACGTTTCAAAACTTCATCTCAAAAACCCATTGTAACAAACTACAGCGGTTCTTAGAGGACTTGTCCCAAACTCACTGTGAGTGTTTACTCGGAGTTTACTGACTTTATGTAGCCGCAGTGATTCTATGCAAGAATTGCCTCCTGTCATTCATTCCTCTCCACCACTCACCCAAGACCATTTTACCACTTGCCCCTTAAGTTTCCACTAAAGGCTTTTATAGCAGAAAATGTAAATATTATTGTTTGTCTTCTGTACATTGGAAATGCTGTGCTGAACAACATGAGGTCAACTTCATTTCATAAATTCTGGTTAAAACCTAGATTTACTTTCTCTAACTGAGATTATTGCCAGAACACAAACACAAGCACTGCTAATCAGAGCTTGACTTTCCACATTTCGCCCCTCCTGCTCCCTCTTTCTCAAACGAACACCACACACCAGCAGAGCTGTTTGATTCATTTCAGAAGCAGGTGTTTCTTCAAAGAATCTGAAAGCTCCTCTTCTCCTGCCCCAGCGTACTTCAGGTCAGGTTGTGCTGACATACACTTTTAATTAACAGAGCCAACATCAAGCACCAGATACTGCATTGATAGCGTGCATTTGAGATGCTGCTTACCAGCGCTGAGCAGTTGCAAAGCTCATCACTAAACATCAAGTGTGTGTGTATGATATGCATGCACAGATAGGTGAACTTGTTAAAAACGCTGCACTCTGAACGCTTAACAACAACTATGCCTACAATTTTCTAAGTGGTGAGCAGAATGAGTTGTACCATTTCCAAAAAGTCAAGGGGACTCACGTAGTTAAAACAAGCCAAGCTCCACAGACTGCTGGGAAAATGTAGCCACATACTCTGCTCAGTGTTACTCAAGAAAGATATAAAGGCCGTTCTGTGCTAAACCATATTTTTCTTGCATTAATTCTCTACAGCTGTTGATACTTAGGCCAACATTTCTAAGCACTGAATTAAATAAGATCGCCAACATTGCATAAAACTGACGGAACTGCTGTGGTAACAAGATTTGGGTACACAAACCCTCTGCAGGTATGTTTTGCAGTGAACAGGCAGACAGGACTATGACAGGTCAGCTATGGTCCTGCATAAGAGGATAATGGAATGACACTCCTTTAAAAATCCCAAGTAAGGGCTTATGTGCCAAAATGTGCAAGATAACCTTAGCCCACATGACCTAGAGCTTTTTCCAGGGATCGAGGAATGCAGGTTGGAGAACTCCAGAACTGTAGCCATGTAAAGGTATTGTACCAGTGCATCCCATCAGTGCAGTCCAGAGGAAAAAACACTTGTCTTGTAGGCAATTCCTAGCATTTCTCAGATCAAAAGCATTGCATTAGAGGGAGAATTTAAAATATTGTTACTAAAAAAACACAGCACATTTATTTATTTGAAGATTGAGTACAAGACATTTCCTTGAATTTTACCTATTCTGGGACTTTCTGTGAAAGCGCGACTCTTTCTTCTGCCTTCTGGTCACTGGGGGTGCCGGGGTGGACGGGAGGGGAGGAGGGGCAGCAGGGGTAGGAGATGGAGGTAGGCCATTGCTTGGTTTACTTTTGTGGTTTTTGTCTGCTTCGTATTCAAAGGTGCGTTTGGGCTTGGGGACAGGATTCACCGCGGTGTTAGCTGGGCTCTCGAGGAGCAGTTTAGGGCCAGCGGAGTTTGCAGTAAGCCCCTGTTTTGTCTTACTGCTTTTCTCAGCCTCAGTAAGTGTTTCTGGTTCGCTCCCCGAAATAACACTCCCTCCTTTGCTATCACTCAGGGTTTCACTCAGTCCCTCCACAGTACTCAAAGTCACAGACTTTTTCCTCCCTTTGTCAACACTGTAACAGCTACTCGGTAACTGGGGGAGGCCTCTGCCAGGCTGCTCTTTCAGTGCCTGCTCAATCTTCTGTATTCTGTTGAGCACGGCAGAGGACTCTTTCCTGACATGGCCCTTGAGGAAAGTGGCAGAAGGAGGCTCGCTCCTGCCTGCTCTCTTCTCGAACCGATGGCAGGAATCCCTGTCCAGCAGTTCCTCCTCCTCTGTTTCCGGGTAAGAGCACTCGGAAAATGTTCGGCTCATTCTTCTGAGCCCTTTGAAATCAAATGTCTTTTCGCTGCAGGGAGAGGTCAGGACACTGGGGCAGCTCTCACTGCCCGACCTCTCCCCAGCATCCCTTTTGTCCACAGCCGTGCTCATCCTGGGGGATGGCTCCCGGCGGCACTCCCATTCTGTGATCTTCTGCCTGATGTCCAGCGGCTGGGAGCGGACGCTCGCCCGGCTGAGGGACAGGTTCCTCAAGTTGGTGGCAGTGCCCAAGGACAGAGTACTCCGGGCGAGCGGATGGCTCCCTACCGTGTCCCCATCTTGCGCCTCCTTTGGACTCTCCTTTTGGTCCTCAGCCTTGAATACGGACAGCCTTTTATCCAAAGCGCCCACACTGACGGCTTTGAGAGGGTGGCTCGGGGAGTCGGTGTCCGATGGGCTCGTGGAGGTGCTTCGCAGTGTAGATGTGCGGCTGCTCCAATCCTTGAGGCGCAGTCGGGAGTTGGAGACTTTGGTGAGCCGAGCAGAGTGGCAAGAGTCCTCGCTATCGCTGAGGGGGTAGGCTGGGCTTCTTCGCGGGGACAAAAGAGGCGGTGGAGAGACTGACTGACACCTAGAAGTAGAAAGAAATAAAAAATCAAGTCCTTGGGGAAACTAGAGTTATTTGCCAAATTTCTTCTGGCTGCTGGTAAAGCAGAGGATGTCTGCACACTGCAAAATTAACCAAAGCACTGCTAAGTCACCAAATGCCAGAGGGTCAAAAATAACTCAATAATTTGCAATCTTCCATACAAGCATTGTAAAGCAAAACATTTTTATTGAAGTTTTCTACATACACAATGATACATGCAACACCTTACAAAGGATATCATTACACACACCTTCAAAATATTACATATAAACCGCATAAATAAAAACGGCGGAGTCAAATTTAGATTTCTTATCCAGTTCACTTGAACATCACCTTCTGTCTGGGCAATGACATTTCTTTGAGAATATCAGCATTTCACAAATCCCACGACAATAAATTGGGTATTCTTCCAACACGCAGCCTTAGGTGCGCAGGTCTCGAACCACTGGCAAGTCAGCACTGAACTGCAGGGTCAAAGGTGATTCACCTGCCAAGCAGCCCACAACGTTTTGTAGACAGGTCACAGATCCTGAAACTACCTTCCTGGTGGGACCCGCTGCTGCACAGTGAGAGGAGCAGAGAGAATCAAGAGAGGTGGTTTCCAGCCCTCTAGACCATGCTTAGCTTTGCCATTGTGAGTTGTTCCCTGAAAAATCTTTAAAGAATCCTTTAAAGTTCCTTTAAAGATCACGTAGTCAAACGCCCCGCCATGGGCAGGAATATCAGTGACAGTCTGTAGGATTTTGAAATCTAGATGCAATTGAGCTATAAACTCTTCTTCAGTCTCTTCTCTCCAGTTTCACTTTTTCTCATCCAAACATAGGAGAAACCTTTAATTTACACAAACTGTACATCTCCAGGCCTGCTCTCAAATAAAGTTATGCCTTCCCTGGACAAGTGTATGTATTCATACTGTTGTCTCTAATAATGGCTAGTATCAACAGGCATATCCTTTTACCAGTTACAATGAACACCCCTGGGGCACAGTGGAACTGTACCTCATCTGCATCAAGAAGAGAACAGAATCACTTGCCACATCGTTTTGAGATTATTTTCACCCTATTTATCACAAAGCAAAAGATGAAACAACCGAATTCCTGCTCTCTTTGTGAGGCCTCTAGCAGAGCTGACTTGTACTAAAAATGTATGGTGATGGGGAACGACTGATGTCTGGTGCCTGCGCCCTCATCCTGTATCTGACCCAAAAGTCAGGAGGAAGTCTCTGATTTCGGACAAGGCACTGATCTTTTCCTGCCTGGAAAACATGGGTGCTAACACGTGGCTGTGTGTAGAAGAGGGACAATTTAATTCTTGGAGATAACTCCGAAATCAATACAACATCAGTACCAAAAGCAGTGAGCCTCATCGCCTGATCCAGTTGAGCAGGTGCACAGCTCCTGCTTGCTTCCATTGCCAAACATTCCCTCCAGACAAGAGGATAAACGAATGGCAAAGAGTGCAGACAACTCCCACAGCTTCATGAGATAGCTTTCAACAACAGGAAGCCGCCAGAATGGTGGCCAAAGGACCATGTCTTTTGGAAGTCAGGGTAAGGTGGAGAATAAGAATGTGCATTTATTGAGGAGTCTGCATCCATGACACATACTTTTCATAGACATTAATAACAATATTAAGTTCCATTTCAGACCAGGGATTAAAGGTGACTGGAGGGTGGTTGAGGGACTTGTCTGGGAAAAAGTTACAGGACTCCTAATTCCCACCACCCTGCTCTGACTCCACGGCACTGGTTTAGCTCTCCTGCGGCGTCAGGAGTGACTCCCCTGACCATCCTGTGCTGAGCAAAGACAAGTTGGCAGAAGCTGCTCAGGAACCTTTCAGTTTTGCTAATCCTGTCTGCCCTGCTTAAAACAACACTTACAGAATAAGACAGTTTTTGGCGTTCTTATCCAGGGAATTTCCCACTTCAACATGCTCATACTTGGGAGCCCATTTACTGAAAAAAGAGCAAGTGATGTGTTGACAAAAAGGCACTGGGCCTTTCCAGGCTCCTGTTGATGAGATCCCATCATTTCACAGTAACACTGATGTTTGATGAGCCCACTCAAACTCACATGGCCTTGTTTTCATCCCTCAGGATTTTCTCCCAGTTTGTTAGGAAATACTGCTTTCCTAGTGTTTTATTTAGGTTTTCTGCTTATCCCTTACTTTTTTCAGGGCACTGTGCCATTTCATTGTGCTCAGCTACCAACTTCCAAATTATTTCCAATTATTTTCCAAATTATATGACAAATTATAACATTTTATGATGAAGGATGATCTTAATTTCTTTAAATAAAGAACTTCTCTCAAGGAGAAAATTGCACAAAAATGATAATTTGAAACACTAATTCAATTATCCATTGTTAACACTCCATTGGGAAAAATGGTAAACCCCACACCTTTCTGGCATCTTGTTAGTCTTTTTGGCTACTGAGCAAACAAAATGGATGCGTTTAGGATGAAAAACTGAAATTATCTTTAAATCTGAATGTTGAAAAAATCCTAAATCCTGGGGATTTTATTGTGTGTCCAGATCTTCAACCAGTATAAGCCTCCAAATAGCCTTGAAAGGCAAGTGAAATAGGAAACTCGGAGAACAAGGTATAACTTCTCACCCTAATAAAACACTGTACTTGCACTTTTGTGTTCAGACTAAACTAGATCGTATTATGGGTTCAGACCTGACTTCTACCCATGATTCAGGATACGGTCAGACAGTTAACAGCAACACGGAAAGGTCCCTTGCGTAAGGAACAGCTCCTACTGGTGCCAGCCACAGTGAGTGCGAATACTGGAACCCAGTATTCCTGAGAACGGATGTAACGGTCAGCTATGGCATTCAATTCCATTGAACTTCCACTTGATTTGACATAGTAGGTAGAGGAGGGAAAACGTGTAGAGATCAACAGAAGTTCAAATTAGAACCAGTGTTTCTGTGCCGCTACTGCTGTGACCTGGACAAAGGAAGCACATTCAGTCCCAACAGCTCCTTGTAACCAGTGGAGTTCACACCCCGCCAAGGGCACTGCTGCCAGGAAATCACCCAGCAAACAGACAGAAATGTCCCCGTCAGACACATGCTTGTGAAAGTTCCTGGTACGAATCAATGCTTTTGCACCAATGAAAACTGCACGCACTGCTGCAGTACAGCAAACTTCCAGTCATGCCTCTTCAGGTAAAAAAAAAGCAGAGTAATTGGAAGAAGGCCAAAAAACCTAATGACTTTGAAGCAATAAGGCACACTTCCCCCAAAACCTCTTCCTCTCTGAACAAGAACTAGGAATGATTTCCTCTACGCTCTCCTCCAAAGAGCTATGGGAAGTCCACTTTTAGCCATCAAACACTGTCAGTTAGTGGTTTGGTCGCATTCTGAGATGAGTTATGAAACAAACCCTGGAAAGAGAAGCAAAGATTCAGCATCATTTGGTTGTGACGCTGTGCCATTTGCTTTCAAGTCCTCATCCCCAGCTACATCCTCACTAGTGGGGACAGAAAAGACAGGACCAGTGACTGCTTCAAAGCACTCAGCAAGGCACTAGGGTAAGGCAGCAACAGTAACTGCTCAAGGGACAAACACAGGTTGTCAGACTGGCCTAAGCAGGTTACTGGGTGGTTAGTATGAGGGTCACACGTACAAGCATCACCAAAACACATGGCATGAAATGGCTTTGTTGCTTAGCTGAGATGGCTCAAGAGGATCCCATGTACTGATGATAGTCTGAGTTCTGACATTTTATTTTCAAATACAAATAACCACCTAGGCTTGGACAACTGCCTTGTGTACTCCATCAAAGAAGATGAATTACATCTTGCATTGTATTAATTGTACCAGGAGTAGAAAAGGACTTTAAAAACAATTTTATAGTTACTTCTTGTAACTAGGAATTAAGAGAACATTAAGACCAGACAAAAGGGACCTCCCGCACTACTGAATTTAAATCCAGTTTTGTTTAGCAGTAAAGCTTTCTACTGCAACATATTCTGCACTCCAAGATAGCATACAGTATTTTAATTTTCTGCATAACTCAAGTGGATAACTATAGATGATAATTAATTATCTAAATTTAAATAAGAGCTTATGGTGATTAAGGAGGTGAACTTTTCACACTCAGTGCTGGGCACACAGGAGTAAGGTGTGTTTGAGCTGATTCAACTTTGTAATGAAGCAAGTAGTACAACTTGTCACATCTTGCCTCTCGCTTGGAAAGGCAAGTGATGTAAGTGGCAACAGAACAACCCCTCTTCCACCAGACCCTTTATGATTTTTGAGCTCTCACCAGGAGTATATGGCTCAAAATTCCCGAAAATCTGCATTCCTTATAATCTTCTTCCTTTATTGTTGATTTTGGGATTTTGACAAAAAATACTTTCCAAACTGAAAAGTGAATTTGCATGGTAAGACTGTTTAAAATAGGCTCACTCTCATGAACATGTGCTGGTGATGGAAAAGTCACAGAATTTAGAAAGAAGGAGACAATAAAATCAAACTGAATTCATATCATGAAATGTTTAAAGATAGAACAAAAGTAGAAACACCAATTATTTTTCTGTTTGTACTTCTGAAATTTTTTCCCCGAGGAATTTTGATACTATCCATTTCAATAAAAATTGAGACCATATCAAAACTAGTTACGAAATGATAGGCCACTAGGACTGTGTAACCAAAAAAAAAAATTTCAAGCTCTGCGTGCCATTTTTAAAAGCTCTAGTTTCTGTGCTCCCAGGAAGTACTGCATTAATGATAACAACCATGGGAGGCATTCGTGAGAGTGCTGTGGTGAATTTCTGCGTGTAAGAACCCTCCAGAGCCCTGGGTCTTTGCAGTGGGTTCATGAAGAGAAGCATACAGAAACACAGCTGACGGCAGCTGAACTGGTTTTATGGCTTAGAAGCAAAATGTTTGATTTACACCAATGAAATTCAGGAGTCATTCTGCTGAAGTAAATTACATGATGTGGCAACTATACAAGTGTACAAAAAAGGCAAATAAAGCAAAGCTAATAAGCCAGATCCTAAATACTTGAATTAGTCTGGATCGGTAAAGCAAAAGACAGCAAGAAAATCTGACAGTGACAAATGACTGTAATATAAAATGTGATCAATCAGCAGGCACTAGGTACATGCCTCTGCCAAGAAATTTCTAAGGGTGAAGAAGATAACAGGAAATTGTGACTTTATCTAGACTGAGAGGGCTCGATTCCCGGCCGCTCTAGATTTATAGCAGTCTTCTGCTCTGTTACAAGGCAAGTGCAGGGCGGGTTTTAAACAACGCCACGTATAAGCCTTTTTCACCACCTCTGTCCAGGTACAAATGACTACCCAAGGCACAGAAGACTGCACCGTACCTTCTGTCACAGTGATCAGAAGCTGACTGCATACAGAAAAAAAAATCAAAAGGAAGAACTGAAATATCAGAGAGAGCCATTCTCTCTTCCCACTGAAGTACAGTGTTCTGGTTTCATATGACCATCTCTCATTTTCTCCTCAAAAAAAGAATACAATTCAAAGTTGAAAAATAGAAGCCTCCCTCATAGTTGCTCTTTTCCCGTAACATGTTCTGAATAATAATTTATGCAACAGATATTTCCACCGTTATATCTCCAATGTTACTTATTTTTACTATGTTCTGGGAATGTTTCAGCACCTTTAAATCTCACCTGCTTTCTTGGAGAGTGAAAGACAGCACAGCAAATGATAGCATTTCCTTAAATCAGGAAGAATGCACAAGTTCTTATTTCTCCATTTAAAATCTGCCAGTCCTTGAAACTTGTGCTTTAGCAGCATGTCTAAACATGACTGTTTGAAATCCAAGCACACATGGAAGCTCTCAGCTTGGTTTTTCAAAGGACATGTGATATTTCAATGTGTTTGTGTATCTGCCATGGAATCTCAAAGCAGTAAACTCTGTGGAACTAATTCTTCCAGAGCTTTGCAAGTTTTCTACGCTTACATGCACACAAATTGGGAAGGGTTAAAAATTATTTTTATAAATTGAGATGCTTTGTTTCTAACATATCTGAGGCCATTCTGTGTTTGGTGACCTCCAAGTCTGGAATTCTGGTTTGGAAAAACTGTTGTAAAATAGGTTTATGCCTTTTCTGCCCTGACAAGTCAGAAAACCTTACGAGGTTACGGTATGCTTTACTGAAATACATGATACCCAAAGGGAAAAGAATTGAACTGGAAGCCAAAAAGTCATGAATCCTGGCTGCACAATAATCCAGAACACAGCCAAGCCTGCTTCTCCTGCTTTACATATAAATCAACTCCTAAACCACGCAAAACCTCATTAAATAGTACTAAGAATAAATACCTAATAGGGACAGAAAAAGAATGGGAATTCAAGAATCCAACCCATCTTTAACAATTATTCTCAATCTCATCCACTAAGAGAAGCTGCTTTCAGAACAAACTATTCTTTGCTTCTGCTACCAGTATCCACATTTTCCTTCCAGACCCACCAGCTTAGCTATGGTTCCCAATGCGCTGCCAATGTCCAGTGGGATCTTTCGAAAGAGATTTGCTTCTTCCAGTTTTCTGGTTTTATAAACTAGTTTATTAAACACAGTGAGAAAGCATCCTAGAAGAGCAGGTTATAAAACTGAAGGCTGTTATTCATGTCTGCTATAAAATAGGCATTCTTCATTTCTGTCATCATTTCAACTACTAGTATCACAGTCTAGCAAGTTTGAGGCCTGAGATATCTGGAGAAAACACAGTATGTCACAACAAGGTAACACCAAAGTGATTGAAAAGATCTCAAAATGTCTGTGCTGCTTCTGGAGTTACTGCACTACACAAGAAATAAAATCAAATAAACACTAAAATTTAAAAAAAAAAATCAATATCCCAGCAGAACAGAAGCTCCTGCATTATCTCTTCAAATCCAGAACAGCCTCAATGTCAGCTTTGTCTGAATACAGCCTATCTGACCCAGCTCTGTGTGACCACCATGCACTCAAAATTCATGTATTGTGAAGGTAGTTCACAAGTAATGCGGTCTATCTGAGGCAGGGGAAACAGAGGAGTAATTCTGATTTTCAACTTTATCTAAAGAGTGCTCAGGCCTCTGAGGGGTCTCATCTCTGACCAGTAGCTGGGTGCCATCCTGTCATCAAGACAACAGCAGCAACTCAGTTCAACTTTCTCCTCTGTAAGCAAAAAGCTGAAATAATGGCATACCATCAGCACGCTCCAGGTTACACGATGCTAAGAAAGCTTATTTGTCCTCTGAAGGGCACTTTTTACACGTTTCTATAATGCAGAAGAATAGTCTATTGCTCTTAGAATTAAGACTAGAGAAATGTCTCCTTGTTCTTCATTTTTAACTTAATTTTAAAGGTTTTACCCCCTCTATTACCATCAGAAAATTACTATCATAATTTTCCTTAGTGGCTCTGACCTTACAGAATGCAAAATAAATTCCAGCTGTGACAGACAAATATGACCCTTGGTACACATTGCAGTGTGCACAGATTTGTACAGAATAAGAAGATAATGAATGCTTTGCCTGAATTTAAGATGGATTTTTCTTTCCGTTTCACTGATGGTCCTTTTTCATTCACTTTCTTTTAAGTATCTATGAATCAGGGTTTGATTTTCCTCTGGCTTATGTCAGCACAAATCAAGAGTTACTGAAGAGAAATGGTTGAAGATGCAAATGGATGCAAAACTTGTTGTTACAGGCAAATTTAAGGCACTGACCTGGCACAAATGCACACTTACGAAAAACCGAAGTTTCAGTCTGAATAACATTTGCAATGAAAACTAAATTAGATTACTATATCTGACTGGTTACTGTATGCTCCATTCTACTTTGTGTAGCTAAACAAGCCAGGAAAATAAGGAAATGTGTTGGTCATAGCCACAACTGAGTGTCATATGAAAGACTTTGCCAGCCAACGAGTTGTGGAGGGTTTTTTAGTTAAACACAGCTTTGAAAAAATCTTTGATCTATTTATTCCCCAATCTGTTGGCAGACACACAAACTAAAAAAAAAAAAAAAAAGCCAAGCTATGACTTGCAATGCTTGTTGCTAACAACTTATTTGCCTAAGAGTCCAGGCAAGGCCAAATTTAACTTGGTCAAAGGCTACAGCTGTCCCTAATTCGGTTTCATCAAGGATTAACAAAAGAGCAATCAGGCAGTGCTGAGCACTGCACACACCAATATTCCAAAATATTATTGAAAGGAAACTTTCCAAAAGATTCAGGTATTGGCTTCTCTCTGCTTTTTACTGACCATAACTGTCACCATGAGCAGAGTTAGGTCAGGGAAAGATACTCCCCATCACTTACTTCATCACGATCAAGGGTAACATAAACGTGTACATTACTCACTCAGCTGAAATAAGCCTCCCAGACCACATTTCATCACTACACCTACAAGAGCTGTGGGATCTCAAGCCTAAATTTGGAACCAGGATAATACCTGGGCAATTTATATATCCTTTATAAACATTTAATTCTCACAAGGCCTTGGCTTCTTATAAAACTGTGGGTTTAGTTTTACACTCTTCTGTTGGCCTATTAGGTTTTATAAGGAGCTGGTCAACACATTTTTACTTTTCCTACCTTATGTGGGAATTTTCATGTCTTATAACCCTGGGGATGAAAATGTTTCGCTACCACTGACATGCGACAGGAATGATGCAGAGTAATAAGGAACTGCAAGTTCTACTTAATTTAGAGCAACTAAACTTTAACTTAGCGCAGCTAAAAGCAAGTGGACATTTCTATTACCCATCATTTCCTTTCAGGACAGAGCCAAAAATAAACCTCATCTGCCTACGGGAAGACACATAGATAACATCAGGCAAGGCATCAAGAAAATGAAAATGTTATGGAGCAAATAAGGCAATACCAACATCTGTGTTTAAGGCAGCAAGAAAAAGCAACTAGCAACGTTTATAAACTCATCAGCTGTGAAAATATTTGTTCTCTAAAGATTACAAAAACTAGCAACAAACTCCTTGCAGCAATCCATGGGCTCTCCACTGATGAATATCTGAAGCAACAAATTGAAGGCCAGGTACTGACCCCAAGTTATATCCCTCAGAGCCCTGCAGAGTTTGGCCCGCAATATTGATTTATTTTCTTGAAAAGCACAAACATGTAAGACTTCTGCTGTTTGTTCAGTGGGAAAAAAGACCCAGGTTGTCTCATACCTCGGAAAGTAAGTTTCTTAGAAAACATGTTCAAAAAAATAAAAAACCCACAACACCCTAAATAACACCCTGAATCAAGGCATCAACACAACACCCAAAAGGGTGCCAGCAGCGCTGCATTTAACACTGAGTTTCCAGCTCAGCAGCTGGCCAGCATTCAGAAAAGCACAGCCATCGTTAGCCAAATTCAGCCCAGGTATAAATAAATATGTCATCTCTCTACTGGACTAACTGAACACTTTCTGCAATATAAAACCATAGTAACTTAGTATGTGCATAGTACACACCCCAAGTAGGCCAGAAAAGAAGGTGTCATTCCTCATACACACTGTCACCCAGAGGCATATCTTGGGGGGAAGAGAGCAGTGGCAGAATGCATGGCTATGAATACTGCTGCACAACTTAAAAATCATGTTTATGAATTAAAGAGGAAAAAATGGAATCTCATCAGACGAGACAAGAAATATGCATTTAGCCAAGCAGAGAAATTTGGGGTTTTTTTCTAAGAGCAAGAGAGGTAGAGGAATCATGGGAAGAGAGGGGATGTAAAAACGAGTTTTAGTCCTATAGAGTCCCTTGTCCTATACCAGAGCTGCAAACTCTGGGAATTAAAGCTGTTCCTATGACTACCTTCAGTAAGCTGAAGACTGGTGTTGAGTTCCTGCCCATAAGAACAAAGCCCATCTACTGTAAAACTGGTTCTAGGAAAGGACTTGGAAGAGTTCAGTGCTATAGTACTTTATGCTCTTCACTTCTGCTTGATTTAGTTTCCTCCTCTTACACCTCTGACGAGAACACCACTATCCAACACTCTGATTCCTTCAGCCTATTGATCCCAAACTTACCCAGAAGCTCTTCCCTCCTGGAAGGTTGCAAAACGGAGACAGAGGAATTAGGCTCTCAGTCCTTTGTGCCCCGCCGTAGCCTCCGTGCTCCCTGAACGGAGCCTGCCTCACTCGTTGAGCAACAAATGACACACGGTCTGAGAGCGTTTGTCAATGCTCTGTCCCTTTGTATGCTTAAAGGGAGGAAACTGGCATTAATGTTTAACAAAACTAACAGTAGCAAAGCCTTTCTCTGCAATCTGAGGCGCTGACTTTGAAGGGACAGGTGTGTGAGAAACTTGTCAAGCCAGAAGTTTCCTCCTGATTGCCCATTGCTTGGAAAAGATCTTGGCTTGTTTGGGGTTTTATTTTAAAGTGGCAGGGAGCAACAGTTTACAATTCATTCATGAACCTCCAAACTGAGGCAATCCAGCTGCCTGTTGCTGAAGTCATAGAAGCTGTATCAGGCACCAAACCACACACACGCAGACACAGAGAACAAGCCTGCCAGACTCAACACGTATCTTGAAGTGCACATGGGTGACAGTACTGTTTGACAGGAAAGGGAGAGGTTTCAAATCCACATTAAAATGCTTTCAGGTCTCTGCCAACAGTTTCAAATGGACACAGGCTCTCTGCCATCTCGCCTATTTGCCTATGTTGACATAAAGTGGTTTTCCAAATCGGCAGCAAATCAAGGGGGTAGAGGTTTCATGTGAGAGCAGTCTGATTACTGGGCATTTGTTCAATTGTCTGTGCTGACGAGTCCTCTTAGGCCTCAGCAGCTGCGCAGCCGTACAGATGCTTCCCCGGGTAAGCATTGCGCTGCACAGAAAGAAAGGTGAGCCAGCTGCAGTTACCTACGCTGTGATAACAGGAGGATTAAGCGACACTACCAGTACCTGAACATCAGTGCTACCCCATCCCAGTCCACAGATGTCTCCTGTACCAGCAGTAGCCGCCTGGCACCATTAGCTGAAAAACCTTCTGAGGTTTTGCTCGGAGGACTCGAAACACAAAGCACTGCTACGCCACTGCCCCTGAAATCAATTCTATTTTCACTGTTACCTGGAAAAAGATTACCTTTCAGAAATTCTGATGCAAAATCGGCTTATTCTATGAATCCAAAATGCAAAATACCATTTCCACCTATTAGCTCCTGTTAATTGTTTGTCATAAAGGTGTACTCACTGTACAGTACACTGTCCTTCCTTTTCTCAAGCTCACTGTCAAAACATTGATTCTTTTTTAAAGTAATAAACATTTTCTATGGGGTTTGTTTCACAAATTCATAAAGGGCTTACAAGAGTCTCACTAGTATTTCTGAGCAGGAGGCAAATACTTCTGGCAGGAAGATACATCTCAGCAGTTCAGTGTGGAGCGACTCATTGCCTTCAGCCACACTCGGCTCCCAGAAGCTCTGCCGCAGAGGTGAGCGCCCGGCCCTGCCTTGTCTGCTGCAGCCGGGGGTGGCAGGGACATGTCCGGAGTACGTTAGCTGAACTCACACCACTGGCCTCTTGATGCTCTAAGTCCCTGCCTCTGGGACTTTGGCAACCTACCCAACCATGCACAAAACTCCCTGAGGGTGTGCAAACCCATCAACAACGTCAGGACCTTCTCTGTCACTGTTTTCTGCATCTACACCTGCGCGTCGCCTCCAGAGAGAGCTTTTCCCTGAGCCAGCCCCTTGCGGTAGGTTGGTTGGTTGGGAAGCAGTTCAGCACACAGCAGCAGCAAACACACCAGCAGTTTTTCCCACAGCATAGCATCATAACACAAATTGAACTGGCATCAAACATCCCACTAAACTTTCTGTTAAGTACAGATGGAAACATCATCCACACAGAAAATTTTATCCAAGTGTGGAGAATAGTATAGCTAGCTGTAGCTATCTATAACCAAGGTGTTTAAGTCAAACAGACCTGGATTTACCTTTGCGGTGGAGAAAACACAAGATTAGGACAAATCCTTTATAAATTAATTCATTAATTCAAATAAAGTTTCTGCATAAAACACAAAGACTCCAGATAAATATTAAATCATCTGGTAAGTGAAAGTAAGCCACATTGCAGGGAGAAAGCTGCAAACACCGCTATGCCTTTTCTTTGACTTCTGTTCTCTTAAGGTTTCCTCAGTTACACTGATCTTCTTGTGTACAGTGCAATCAACCCAAGTTGTCATTTGATGCAAAAGGGTCACATGCCAGTTGCAAGCATGTGAAGAAGTAGTAAAATTTCACAGAGCTGCTTGCTGCCAGAATTGCTAAGAAGTCACTTTCAGCTACACATAAGGTGCTTTCCTAACCTCCTGCTCCTTGGCAGTCACCTCAGTGACTCACAAGGAAGGATTAAAGTTGTGTCCTTGAAGTTGACCAAAAGCCAGTAAGTCTCATTTTGTTAAGTAAAACAATCCTTTTGCAAACTCTCTAATATTCACTTCCTGTAACTCCAAACAACATCCCCACTGGCTTGGATCAAAGAACAAGCCCAGCCCAGGCTCTATCACTGACTGCAGGTGCCTAGAGAAGAGTAAGAACAAGGTGGGCATGCAATGGTACTTAACCAGCTTAACAGTCTCCTGACTCAGAGGTTTTGCTTCTGTGGTTAAAAACCCTTGGTCCATGAATTTGTCTGATTGCAATATCCTGTAGCAGTAAGTTCCATAGTTTAAAAACATGCTGCAGAGAAGTACCTTCTTTTCAACCAACTTTTAACCTGCCATCTTCTAGTTTCATTTGACTCATATTTGTTCTTAAATGAAGATATTTTTCCCTATTTATCGTCTCTGTTCCATATAGAATTTCAGAGACTTCTATTACCTCTTATTCCCCTCCAATCCTTTCCTTTTGAGAATGAAGACTCCCAGTCAACCTATTCTTGCCTTGTAGTGAAAATGTTCTATACCTTCAAGCACCCTTGTCATCTTTCTACAGTATTTCCCTATTCAGAGCACAATCAAGTTTGTCTCACCTGAGACACACAAAAATATCCATTTGTAACGCTTGTGGAAGGAACTTCAGATAACTTCAGAAAGAGGGCATTAGTGTGGATATTTACTTAAATCACTTCACTTTCTTCAGGTACAAAGGTTTCACCCTCCTGTGTTCACAGCAGAAACCCATGAATCTCACAACCAGCTTCTCAGGTGAGACTCACAGTTATCCTCCCAAATAATGTCCTCAGTCTGGTCTCTCTCTCCCTTATCTCCTAAACTGTCATTAGCACAATGCTGGTGGAAAAATGGCTGTGGTGCCTCATGCCAGTGGATCCACACTCCAGTGAGGACCAAGAGAATCTTAGTTACTGCGAGAATCTTGTTGCTTAAAAAGCATCCAGTTGTATAGATGTTTACTTGTAGGCACCAGCTTTCCAGTGAAGACTTAATTAATTAACTGTTATTAAAACTTAAATCCATGACCTACAAGAGTCTGATTCACAGCCAAAATAATCAGGCTTCTATTGACTTCACTGACCTTTGCTTCTGACCCATAAGGAATCACAAAAGGTTGGACCAGATAGTGACACTGTATCACTGAAACATACCTTGTGTCATAGAACCACAGCATCATTTAGGTTGGAAAAGATCTTTATGATCATTGAGTCCAACTGATCAGTCTGGCAATAATAAACCCCACCAAAACTAGGACTGACAAGAAAATAACACTAAAAAGATATCTTAGCCATCAGGAGACTAATACACCTGTGTTATGCTAGTATCAGTACTTACCGAGACTACTCTCCCAGATTACAGAGAAAGCACATTTGCAGCTTTCCAAATCTCCAGTCAAACCCCATACTAAAACAGAGATGATGACTGTTCAGTTTAAGTGGATCTTTGAACATGTTTGCAATAAATCCTGCAAGCCTTAAACTTTTATTATGCCAGCACTTACTCCACTGATTTACAGGCTGACTAAAATGAAGAAACCTCATGGTTGACTCAAATAACATCTTCTTACAGGGTTTCACAAAGACAGGTGAAGAAGATTACATGTGTGACAACCTATTCATCTCCTCACTTGTCACGCAAGTGCAACACAAAGATTTTCCTAGCTTCAGGTCCATACTTGTACTTACAAAATCTTTCCCTGACAAATTCTAATCAAAACAGATGGTGATGATAAGGAAAGACAGTTTATTTGACAGTTATTATCCAATAACTTAGTATCCCACAGTACTTTCTAAGCTATTCAGAATGGAAAAGATTTTAAAACAAAAGAGTATGTCCAAAATTTGCTAAAGTCTAGACCCAAGTTCTCAGCACCAATCTGTCTGCACCCATTGGAGGATGATAAACAACTTGAGAATGCCAGCTATCATTAGGGATCTGGTTTTAATAGCCACATATGAATATCTCTCTAGAAATTCCTCTAGCCACCCTCCCCCAGCACTTTATTTTACGTTTTTACTGTTTTGAACTAAGATGCCAAATGCACAAACTAACAAAGTACTGGGAAGAGTACAATGATATCAAGTCCATTTCTGTTCAGATTTAACACAGCATAATGTGCCTAATAAAAGACACTAGACTGGATGCTGGTTATCTACATCCTTAGTCAATGACACTGTTTAAAAAGTGGAAGGAGAACAGCAGCGGGAGGAGGAAAGGCAAATCACCCTAATGAGAGATTTAGACATGAGAAGGGTGTGACAACGCCACAAAGAAGGACACTAGCAGAAATGGGATGATGGCCAGGGTTTTGCCTGAGGCCCGTGATTATTAATTCAGTGCTGCATTGTAGGCCAACCTGCCCCTTGGTAATCAGGATGAGGCCATTTTCTCTAACTCAGGAAAATTGCCTGGAATTATTGTGATTCAACAGTATGTCTACATAAGCGGGAAGGTGTGGCAGAGAGTTGAAATAGAGAAACAAGTTATTAGATACAGAAGGCAATGCAGAGGCAGCCATATGTGCATGAAATATGGGAAGACAACCAAAACTGAGAACAAACCCAGGGTGTTTAAATGCAAAACAGAGATGCATCATTAAAAAGAGGTTTTCCTTTAAATAAAAGACAGAAAAGAAATAAACCGGTAAAAAAAAAAAAAACACCAACCACAAAACCACCACCTCTTCCAGTGCTTCCATCCTGAAAATCTCAGAATTTAGTTTATATTTTCCCTTTTCCATTGTTTGTGGTTGGAAAAGTTCAGAATACAATGGCAGGTATGCCAAACCAAGGCAGCATTCAAAATCACTTTCAAGTTGATCTACAGCTCTGTGATAGGATCAGAGCCAGCTGTCCCCAGTTTCTGTCTGAACTTCCCCATCTATGCCAGCTATTCTACCTTGCAGCTGCCAACGTAGGGACATTTTGTCTTTGACGTTTCGTTTTCAAGTGGATAAAATCAAATTGTCAACCTCTGATCTACTCACCAGAATCACAGTCTCATGTATTTGAAAGGGCAACGTCCTCCCAGTATAACCCTCCTTTGCAGTACTGCTGCCAGCTAGGAGTAACCTATCAATTGTGAACGATCAAGGTGATCTATTTACTGTGTAAATGACTTAATAGTACAGCAAGGAGGGAAAATAAGCAAAGCAACCGAAATGAGCCCTGTATTTTACATTCAGCCCTTTCACACTCACTGCCTGACCTGCAACAGGAAGCAGACTCTGCCCACCCTCTGACAAGACATCAGAGAAAATCTGACAGAAGCCAATACAAAATACAATCTGGAGACTGGCAATGCAGAAAAGTTGACATGCAGTCCTATGGCCAAGAAATTTATTTCAAATCTCCTGAGGTCTACACAGTGCTTTCCACAAAGGTCCTGCCTTGTAATCACTTTCATCATAACCAGCTAGCTGCAGCAATAGCTCAACAGAAATACGTCAGAAGCAGAACTTTTTTCATACCTCGGTTCCTCTAATCCCTACCAAAACTTCTCTCAGCACTGCAAAACTCTCTCTGTGTCAGCACAGATGTCGCTTACCTTTGAACAGAGATGTGTTTGTTCCAAACACAGACATACCCTTCTCATAATCTACAAAGCCTGCAGTTCACCACTTACCTATCCAGAGTGTCCTGAGGCACTTTACTCCCTCCAGCTCTGCTGTTGACACTGGCATTCTTGTTGGCAGTCATGGTCATTTCTGCTTTCTAGAAATGTGGGTATCTGTGAGAAGAAAAGTCAATTAAGCTTCAACGAGCCCAAATGACAACCTTCAAGACTGCTAGAAGTACTATGCTGTGTAAAGGCAGAACTCTGGGCTGCTTTTTGTTCTACAAAATGCAATCAGTCTAGTTATAATCCTGGAACACTAAACCCTACCTCTCTACTGCTGCTCTTCCACATCCACAGCCAAGTTTATCACAGCCCAGTCCTATAAAGAGAGATATCTTATGGGAATTAAGTGTATGTTTCAAGGTCTGGCATGGCTGATAGACAGAGCTTGACAACAAGTTCACAAAATATGACAGGTTTGGTGTGGTTCTTCCATCATCAGTATATGTGGAGAACCCAGTAACTGCACTGTGTGATAGCTGAAAATACCATAGTTAGGACTGGTATTTTGGCCACAAAAAGAGTGTTCCAAGGAACAAAGGAACTTTTTGCAATTTTGAAGTACAGTTCTATTATGGAAATATTTTCTAATAGTGAAATATATTCAATAGCAAATGTGTCAAATATAATTTTCAAATCTGCTTGTGATATGAAAGTATCTACAAATGGTTTCCTATATTGGCCTTTCTCCAAGTAAAACTATCTCAGGACACGTTTAAGACTTCGGATAATATAAAGAATCATTACTAATTCCTGGTTATTTTCTAGTAATTTTGTAACAAACCAAAAGTTGTAAATTTAATTTCAGCCATAGTAAAAACCCAATATATCCAGTTAAATGCCCAGAAGATTGGCCTTATTTCTGTAATGTTGGTGCATACCAGCAAAGAAACAGCCCTGCATCATGACTTACTTTGCCCTTATCACTCTGTCCTAATGAGAACACTGTGCTGTGAGTGAAGGCGGAATTTGATGGTATGGATAGGGGCCAGGATGTAATTCCAAGGATGAAAACGTTGTAACCTCTGCTGGCACACACTTAGGGTGGTTTCTGAGATGCTCCTTAGTTTATAGGCTAAAATATCTACCATGGTTTGCAGCACTGCCACCCAGGGTCTGACCAGAACTACCAATTTTTACAACCATTAATGGCATAGTTAATGCAAAAATAAGGAGTATTACAAAACTTTTTGTTTACTCAAACCCACAGTAAGTCTAGACTGTCTGAGAAGCCAACTGTAATGCGATGCTAAAAGCAAGCTGGGTACTGACAACACACAAAATCCTTGTACAAACAGATCCATGGTGGTGAGGAGGACATTCTCTAAACCACTTTATTCCAAACTGTTCTACCACAAATAAGGTCAGAAAATCTCCTGTGGATTGAAGCTCCAGGAGCAGAGACAATCATGCTGACCACAGAACTCCAGGTCTACTTGCCCTTCTCCAATTGTCTTGTGTGTATCGATTTTTCCAGATAAGTGGAGATTTTTTTTCCCCTGTTGGTTACATTTTTTCTACACTGAAGCTCCTCACATTCCTCCGGTGTCTCACTGTTATTGTTAGTGTTACATTACCAAGATAAGACAACAGTACAGAACTGCCTGTTCCAATTGGAAAAGGGCTTGCTTGGGACAAAAAAAGGAAGCCTGCTCATGCTGGCCAAGCTTTCGAGGACTGTGTATTCCACAGGGAGCCAGCAGCTTTTTCAACATTTTCCACCCACCAGTTCAATGCCTTTACTGTGTTAAATCTGAATCACTTATTAGCAATTAAGGTGAGAAAAATAAAGAGATCTAAATGTGGCATAAGGTGAATAACAACTGTTAGCATGCGTTACATTTCTTTTCCAAGATTTGCTTTTCTATTCAAGACTAAAAGAAGCTGAATGGACCCTCAAAAAGATGGGGTACTGACCTGGCACAAAAAAAAAAGGGATAGAAAACAGCAACATGAAAGCACACTAAGAGTCCCCTTTTCCCACACTCAAAATCCAAGGAGAAAACAGTACTCATACATATGCATCAGAGTGTGGGCTTTTCATGGGAGGTTTTGCCCTTCTCAAATTTCACCCTCCCAAAAGCTTAATAAAAATCATTGTGGTCAATATAAAAAAAGTGATTATTTAAATCCCCATTTCAAAGCTACCTTAAATGTCAAATAGGCCAAATTGGTTTGTTTTCAAGCAAAGGATGAATTTAGTTCTAAAAGATTTCACAAGGTATGTTAAATTTAGTGACATGTTTCTTCTTATGCAGTTGAGACTCTGGTATATATGGTGATATCAACTGACTTTTCTATGCAATTTTTCCTTACTGCTTATTCTGCGTGAATATTTTACTGCAGGTGATGCTGGTATCATCAGATGTGGTATGTGGCTCCCGCCCTCTCAGCCAGGCACTTGCTGGGAACCAGGCTGCAGCGCAGAGCAGATGAAGTCAGGAAGGTGGCAAAGAACATACACAGGGTTTGTAAGGACTGGGGAAGGGAGCTTTTGAATGGCGGGCTTCTGAGTTCTCTCCCAGCATTATCACTGACATGGGTGCAAATTCTAAAAGAAAGTGTGTACGTCCAGAAAGGACATCAGTTGTGTTCATAAGACTTCCCTGCTCTGGACCTGTGTTATTTTTGAGAGATTTGTTGGTGACAGTTCACTGTATCTAAAGTCCTTGTTGTCTCACATGTTCAAAGCTTAACCTATACTTAACTGCCCTAGGCAAAACAAACTGTACTGCAGTCAATAAAATTTACAAAGTATAATTTGGATTCTTGAGATCTGCATATGTTCTGAAGCCTTTTAAGACTTTTCCTCTTGAAATTCCATTCATCTGGGATCTGGAAAATACAGGGAAATACTACTGCTTTGGTCTGCCACCCAGGGCAGAAACATGGAGACGTAAGGGGAAGGCATCAGAGGGAAGAACTACAGGCTGCTAAGACCAACTCATGCTTTTTAGAAAGTACACTGTAATAAAGACAATCTCTCAGAAATATATTAATAACCAATATGGTATACTTATATATATATATCTTAACAGCAGCTGCAGCAGACTACTTACAGGCATTGAGAAGCTAGTTTAAAACATTAATACGCTTTTCTGAGTGCTTTAAGAAATCTTGCCCACATTTCAAGACGGGTTGTATAGCTAAACGACTGTTTAAGAGTCACAGCTTAGCTTTGTGGCAATTTGCCTATTCCCTTCCGGTAAAACAGATAATTATGTCCTCCCAGAATGATGTCAGTTCTGATGAACTGGAAAGCCCAATAAAATCTTCAAAGATTTCTGCCTGGAGAGGGCTTCTGTAGTGACTCCAAAGACTTTATAACAACTACATGCTTTTACCATGTATACCTGCTCTCTAAGCTGGGCCACTGTAAATTTAGCCACGCTGTACTACACAAACTAACTAAAAGAGCTAAATGACCTGTTCAGCGAAGATGTGGCCTGAAGATATTCAGAAAGTATTAATTCAACTATTTCATCCCAAATCTGGTCTTTATAGCACACAGCCTAACTGTGATCACATCAACAGGCTTTTTGCAAGACAGGAGAATTAACTGCCTTCAAGTTTAGTCCTAAAGCCTGGAGAAACAGACCTTGTGCTATCAGCAACGCAAACATGCCTGAGCTGCATTATGCATTAGCAGAATCTCTGAGAAAACAAGATTAAGTCATTCACACAGCTACATATATCCAAGTCCCTGATTGAGAACAAGTGACAATGTTTGTGGATAACCAAGCCAAAGGAAGAGGGCTTGTCAAATTTTTCATCTTTATGACACTGCAAAAGGCACAGGTTTTAACTGTTATCAATTCCACAGTCCCATCTAAAGCTTCCCTCCCTACAACGCACAGACAGCCTGTTTCCAATCAAGTCAACAGTCTCTCTGCTGAGCTTCCACAGCTAGGCATCAAGTTTACTTCCAGCACAAACTTCCTAATATGACCAACAGTGGTGGTGGACTTGGTTATTGCAACCCTCCAATGCCAACCCACCTTCTCAACAGTTAGGTCCCCACTGAACTGAAACAGACGATATTAGGAAACAGATGTTGTGGCTCATACTGGAGAGGAAAGAAGTTACCCTCAGCATAGGTTAATAGACATGGGTGGCCGCAGAACAGGCAGCTGAAAGGCAGGCACACTGCCTAGAGCAAGGACAGCTCTTCACTCACTCCTCACCTTCCTTTATTACTCTTCTACCACCTAAAATGCTCTCCCCTTCTTCTGATATACTTGCACTTGCCTATCTCATGCCTTCCTCATTCTGTCCCACTCACCCTTCTTTACCTTTGTATTACTTCATTTATCTTCCCTCTATCTGTTTTTTTCCCTTTAGCTGAAAACAGACAATACTTAGTGGAGGGAACAGACCCCACTTGAAAAACACTGTCCAGTGTCCCACTGTAAGAATTCAGTGCTAAGCTCTTCTATCACCTTCAGCACTGCTAGGGCAACCACAGCTTTGAAATGGGAGGAAAAGAACATGAAAATCAGAGGCCAGTGCTACTGTGCATACCTGCTTGTCTTTTATGAAGGAATATTCACTAATTCCAGGGTGATCAGGCTTCCCAGACTAAGTAGGGCACATTGTATTTGAAAAACTTTTCAATATAATTATGGGAACTCTGGTGCTTAGAGTGTTTGCTTTATCTTAATTGCTTCAGTATTAAAAAGGACCAATAAGGATTTGTTTGTACTTTGCTCTCTTACATGACTGGAACTGTATCTCAGCTGAAGAAGCTGGATGGAATCCAGTCTTTGGGCTGAATCCTTCTTCCTTTCCGCATAAGGGAAGGACGCATTGATTTGTGTCCCATCTAGTACAGTCTACAATAGCTGCTTTTCACCAAGCTAGCAGCCTATACAAGACTTCCTTCCAATTTATCTAAATTACAGCCTTTTTTGTATCCGCAGGGAAGTAACTTCACTGTGCCTTTTCCTGACTCATTTGTGCTAAATGAGTGTTTAAAGAGCTCTCACTGGCTAGAGCAAGTTCATGTTGACAAATCAAGCTGGAATAAACTGAAGTTTCCCTTAAAAGTGACTGCTCCCCAGGGAAGAGAGATGTCAACAACAAAAAAAAAAAATACCACTGCTATTGAATCCTAAGTTAGTATTTCCCTGTGTAAGCTGAAGAAAAGGTTTGTCTTTTTCTAAAAGAAAACCACTGACTAGTTCAAGCTTAACTATCCTGACTGGAGACACCAGTGTAGAAAGAGTTTAGAGTATTTAAAGGCACAATTAGCTGGTACTCTTTCAAGCTCAGGGGAATCTTAACTATATGTTTTGGAGGCAGTGTGAGCTCGCATGGCTTTAGCCAGTCATGAAACACACCCCCACACTGCCCTTAAAACCAATGTCAATCTGAAACGCTAAAGTCTTATTTTCTCATGCCCATGCTAGCCACACATTCTCACCCCCTCACACGCATACAGCTGTCTGTATAGGGATAGCTATCTGTATAGGGATCCCAACCGTTAGGGATTTTTTGGTTTAGGTGAGGCTGATTTTTCAGCCGTTCATTTGGGTTCTTCTGGCCTGTTAGGAAAACATACCTTAAAAGTGCCTTCAAAATAATACTACTTAAAACTAAATTTGCACGCTTTCTTTGTATGACAAGTACTTTTATTGTGGACAGCACTCTAAATGTTATAAATATGTTCCTAAAGTGTATAACATACCATTTTGACCTTGCAAACATGCAGGCTATATTTGCTTTTAAGTCTTTGAGAACAAAAAGAGACAAAAAAGATAAAAACATTCATCAAAACATTTTCT
>NW_010263683.1:21630-23529 GCF_000690775.1 Eurypyga helias | reverse complement strand
TGTATTTGAAGTAACAAAAACTCTTAAATTTCATACACTAAAATTTGGTTTTAGATGCACAGTATCTACATTACTCTCGTGTGGCTTCAGCAAGCAAAGTACGTGTGCATCTCAGACCTGGATCAGGCTTTACTACAGAAAAGTGTCTTCTTGTTTCCTTCTGCTGTACTTGAGTGTCAGTCACAATCTGGTAAGTCCTTTCAACAAGCCCTGTAATAAACTTAATGAACACTGATTTGCTGAAAGCCCTCAGTCATCACATTTGCAATAAAGGCTTAGTACAGAGCAATCAGAGGCATACATATTTTGGCCATAGCAACAGAAACATTTCCATGATGACCAGACATTGCTATGAAAACAGCCTACTTGTGAATTGTGCTTAACATGTATCACAGTTCCTTGGTATTATACTTCCTTTGACTTTTCCCTTCATCCTCAGGATATTTGCATGAAAACACTAGTTCAAGTCTCAGGAGCTCACCTGCTCCTATTGTTTATTCCTCAATAAAGTCATAATCCTCTAATTGCAACATCAACTTCATTTGCACAATAATTAATTGTTTCTTGTGACACAAAAAATAGATTACAATTTTACTAAGGAATGATTGTAGATTAGCTTTAAGGAGCACAGATTCTTTTTCATTAATATTTTTTGCATCACAAAGAATATGAGAAAATAGACTCTCCTTTGGTATTTCCCACAGCGTGTCACTAGTCCCTAAAAACATTACAATTCGAAGCACAGTTCACTGCTTAGTACAGATTGCCTGGGAGCACAGGCTGCAAGGGAGACACAAAATGAACAAATCAAGCTGAAAGTCCTAGTAAGTCTTGAAAGGAGCTTCCCTGTTGAGCTGCCACTGATGGCTGAACCTTCCTTGCCCCAAGGCCGACTGACAAAGTCTGGCTGACAGCTGAGAAGCATCTTGACTTTGCCTACTGTAGGTTCTGATTCACTAGAGCACCATGTGAGGCAAAACACGGGTCACAGCTACAGTACAGAGCAAGCTGCTGTCCCCAGTGTTGTTAGCACACCTCCCTTCCTTCCTGCCAGACACACGCGGCTCCCCCCCAGAGCACCACCACACTGCGAACTGCAAATTTAACAGCAGTTACACGCCTCGTACAAGGTTTTAATAATACATGATGGGAGTAAGGAGGATCTTGACGCAGCTGCACAGAGACTTGAGAGAGAGGGATTCAGTCTTCATTTTGCCATACATTTCTTATGAGTCACTGGGTAAATGGCTTGAGTTATGCGAGTTGAGCGATTTCCTGACTACTTCTGTGTGTGGACATCTTTCCTAGAAGCAAGTCTGTAGTACACTTAGTCATAGAGAAGATGGCTTAACAAGATCTCTATCATATTGTACTTTAAACCTGAATTAACTTTCCAGTGTAGACAAATTACCTTAATTTTCATTTCTCAGTTCACACTCTATAAAGCAGAAACAAGTGAGAACTTGTCTGTACACAGAAAAGAATTTCCAGCATCCTAAATACTCCACACAAACTCTCCATGCAGATGTTCTTGGTACATGTCTAGGGTGGGTAACACACAAACTACCAATTATGCACCTCATCCTGACTCTCTTCCCCTGACAGAGTAGGCAACACAAAAAGTAAGTTGTCTGAAAAAGAAAGGAAAAAGGGAAGATAGATATGCTGGTATAGGGGAAAAAAAGAGGGGGGAGGAAAAAAAGTCTTAGTGGAAAAGCAAATAAATCAGCAAAATGAGAAATAAAACAAGGACTGATGAAAATGTTACTCCCTAATCCAGTGAGATGGTTTGCTGCTTTAGGCTGGGGTAGAATTAATTTTCTTCACAGTAGCTCATATGGGGCTGTGTTTTGGATTTGTGCTGAAAACAGTGTTGATAACACAGGGATGTTTTAATTC
>NW_010263683.1:0-21614 GCF_000690775.1 Eurypyga helias | reverse complement strand
TCCTGCTGAGCAGTGCTTACAAAGCTTAAAGGCTTTTTCTGCCTCTCCCACCATCTCAGCATGGGGATTCAACAAGAAGTTGGGAGAGGACATAGCCAGGACAGCTGACCCCAACTGACCTAAGGGATATCCCATACCAAATTGACATCACACTCAGCATATAAAGTTGGGGGAAGAAGAAGGAAAGGGGAGACTTCGGAAGCGATGGCATTTGTTTTCCCAAGTAACAGTTATATGTGAAGGAGCCCTGCTTTCCTGGAGATGGCTAAACCCCTGCCTGCCAAGGGGAAATGGTGAATGAATTCCTTCTTCTGCTTTGCATGCATACATGGCTTTTGCTTTACCAACAGGTAAGCTGTCTTTATCTCAACCCATGAGTTTTATCTTTTACTCTTGCAATTCTCTCCCCCATCCCACTGTGTGGCCTGGAGCGTGTCACTGTGTGGTGCTTAGTTACCAGCTGGGGTTAAACCACTGCAGGCTAGTTAGGTCATTTACCACACTGAATATTCAGATTTAGGCATGCTTTGCTAGGAGATGAGGTGACCTTCAGCATGCTGGCCCTGGCTGTAAATAGAGAGAGAAGCAAAGTGGTTGCATTGTTTGAGTCAGAGCAATAAAGCAGAAGCCATCGATCAGCATCCAGTGTGTGTAACTGTCTTTCCTGTATACTAAACAGAAGGGAACAGGCAAGATGGCTAACAGAAGTAAAAGAAAATCTGAGACTATTTAAGGACCAGGTTTGTACAGAGATCCAAACAGGATTTTGCTCCCAGAGAAGGCTGTAAGGAGTATTCAGCAAAGGACAGCCTGAGGATAATCAACTCTCCTGTCCAATGCAGATGTCACCAGGAAAACTAACTTCAGAGGAAGGTGGCAAGAAGCACCTGGAGAGGGATGTGTGGATGCTCCACAGGTGTCAGGAAGATTGAAAAATAGAAGTCTTCAGTAGAAGTAACTGATGGCAACTACTGATCCTGTCCTGTGCAGTCCTTTGACTTGTCTCTAATACCATGCAATAAAAGGAAACTAAATTCATTGGTATAAGCAGAAAGCAGGCTGACATTGCCACAAAGTGTTGTTTTAAGTTTCAAGCAGCAGCAGCAGATCTTTGATACTGGTGCCTCAGTAAGGTCAAGAACTGGTATGTGCCGTTACTGTGAATCTCCTTCTGTTTAGACCATTATGTCCTAGTAATGGTGTTACTGTTCTGCATCAGTATCCTCAAGAAGCAGGTCCTGCCTGGAACATCTAAACTGCCAATGCTAACACTTCCAGTGATGCAACTATTAATTTAGATGCACTGTCTCAATATGATGATATAAAAGCACTCTGGGAGGATGAGGAGCTGGCTGTAGACCTCAAGGATGTAAGCAGAAAATATTTGCCAGAACTGTCTTGGCTTGTACAAAGAGATGAGAACAACCTTGGGTCTGGCCTCTTTTGCTCTTGGCAGTTACCCAGGGAATCTGTAGAAAGGCACAGAGGTGTTCTTAATTCCCATGTATCCAAGGTACATCCAGAGGTGACCCTGGACAAAGGCATCAGCAGCAGCAAATGGGATGGCATGCAAGTCTGTTTCTATGAGGGACTTGTGCAAGAACTGTTTAGGAGAGGTATCTGTTTGCATTTAGAAATTACGTTCTTGCACTTAAAGCAACATCTGCAGGATGCAGGAGCTCTGAGCTGTGTTTCAGCTCTGACACATATTTCTTTTGTAGTCTTAGGAAAGCTACTTAGAGGTGAGATCCTCAAATTCCATGCCAGAGAGTAAACCCCATCGCCCACATTCAGGCACCTGGTTGAGCGGCCCATTTTCCCAGAACTGGTCCTATTTTTACTACTCCAGAAATCGATGGGTTGATCTCTCCAAATATTATTACTCTCCCAGTGAACCAGGAGTAACATTATGACTTAGCTCACACACAGGCAATGAGGACATGTTCTCTGGTAAGTTCAAGTTCTCCAGAAATGTGGTGGGGCCCAGACATGCACCTGTCACCAATGGTAAACACACCAGAAACAGAGGCAAGCCATTCCTCACCAGCTTCTGCCATCACCGACACCACCCTCTCCTGCCTGCCGTGGCTGTCTTCCTGCGAACTGGCATCTCTTGGGGCAATGAGCACCTGCTTTGGGCACAGTGGTTTTTTGATTCAGATTTCATTCATGTTTCTGAACCTCCTGGCTCCTGCCTCCCCCTCCTTCAAACTCTACACATTCTAAGCCAAACCAAATTACGTCAAACCCCCTGTGCTGGCAGGATGATAAACCACAGTGGGGCGTGAGCAGGCTGACTGAGAGGGTGCAGTCCATGCCCTGCCTGCTAAACCCCCACCTCAGACAACTGCACAGACAGAAAGGAGAGAAGCATGGTGCCAGCAAAATGAGCGAACCTTAACCTTCCTCCTAGCCATGCCGCTGAAACAGAGGAGGCACACTAATGAACAAAAGGGTAGGAGGGCTGAGGACCACACAAACATTAGAAGAGTTGAAGACTAGGAAAACAAAGGTCAGATGAAGAATAGCTAACATATTGTGTCACAGGTGGGAAACAAGGAAGTGAAAAGATTTTTAGAAGGAAAAAAGGCAATAAGAAACACCAGGAGGGAAGAGAAATACACTCCCCTTCTTCCCTTCCACACTAGGAAGACACGTTGCATCCCTCAGAGAAAGCAGCCCAACTTTCCTCATGCTCCAGGATGGTTTCATTCCACGGCTAAAATTTTCCTCATGGAATAAACACTGATTTTTCCAAAAGATAATTCAAGACAAATGCATCTGCAACACTGTGGTAACCTGACGTGAGACTTCACAGAAAGAGGCAGAAACTCCTGCTGTCCTGTACAGCAGGTACAACTCCATGAGTGGGAAGGGTCCAAAGTCTGGGCAGCTGCTCATTCAATATACAAGCCCAAATTCAAATCCAAACTCAAGGTTTTTAGTCCCAAACTCATGGGTAGAAGCCTCATCCCTCCCACACATACAGTCCTGTAGTGACTGCAGGAGGCTAGCAGTTCCCAGACTCCTACAGCTTCTTTAGAGAATTGACTCAGGGGGGTGGGAGAAGGGAGAGGCAAAAGGACAGAAAGAATATTGGCAGCTATACCAGTATCACACTAACATAAACTAAGCACAGCAAACTACTTATTGCCTTTGTTAACAAAAATTATAGTAGCTATAGCAACAGAAAATGGGAGGGGGGACCAAAAAAGCCCAAGACTTTTTTTAAATCCCTAAAGAACACAGCTTTTTAATATGGGGGGGGAAATAAAATAAAAAAAAAACCCCAAGATTTATTGCATCAAGAGGTCCCACAAGGCAGGGCTATAGTAGTTCACAATGGTTTCAATTAAAAGCACAAATCATTAACCAGTGCAGCTGGGCTTAGTAGTTGGCAGACATCATCTCTTCAAGTCAGCCATGAGACTGAACTAGCTTCAGTTCAGGGACTGAACTAACTTCTCATGCTGTGTGATGTGCCTTTCAGTCCCGTTCCTGGTGGCTTTACCTCATATCCTCTGTCATGCCCTGGAATAGTGTGACTAATGCCACTGCTCAACAGAGAGTATCAGGGAGAACTCTCCTGTGCTGGAGTCCTGTGCATCCAGCCCTGGCCAGCCGTCACACACGGCCATCCCTAAGGACACTGCCCACGGCGCGGCACTGCACACTCAGCATCATGGAGAGAAAAGCATTTTGGTCCCCTGCCGCCTGTGTGTATTTTCCTTCTCAAATACACACATTCACAAGCTCAAAGAGGGGAGGAATGTCTGGCACTTCTGCGGTGACTATCTGGCAGAAGCACCACTCCATTTTCTGGCAACTCCACCAGGGTCTTAGAACAATTATTTCAGTTCCTGATTCAGGCACTGGAGACAAAAGATCAAGTTACATTTCTCTCCAGCCATCAACACTAATTCAGTTTTCACTAAGTCAGCCTTGCTGGAATTTCACTCTTCCACACTAAAACAAAAAAAGGAAAGTGTGAATCAACACTGAAAAGCCATTAGAAGAAACATAAGGAATTTCAAGAGTTGCCCTTCACAAATGTAAAAACTCCATTAAGATCCAATAGAAAGGGAGCTGTTTCTTCCCAGAAGGGATATTTTTATAAGCTAAAATGATGAACTGAATTTCTTGCAAAGGAAATTGTACCATGGCCCTCTGTTATACCCACTGGCTTCATAACTACTCTGTAAATAAGCTTTCTTCTCTTACTACTGCAAGCTGGTTTGTGCATTTGCAGAGAGCATCTTCCCAGCTATCGCTCAGTCACAGGTGGACACAGTTGTCAGAAAAAGAGGCACTTTTCCCATGAAACAGTTGAGCTCTCTCAGCACTGACCTTTTTCATCTTCAGGAAAGGGAAGTTTCCACAAGCTACCACAAGTCTAAGTGTTTATACACCTCCTTTCATCAGGCCTCCAACCAGTAGACAGTGAAACAACTGGAAACACTTACACCTGGTTTAACATTCCTTGTAGTAGGAGGCAGTGAACACCCACCCACCCGAGCTGACTGCAGCCACCCAACCGCTATAGTCCGTGGCTTCTGCCAACAGAGGGTTTCTGCTGGGGCTTCCCAGAATAGCAGGCGTTCCCAGCAGAGCAAGGAAGCCCGGCAGTGGTCGCAGACACACCATCTCTGTTCCCATGTATGCTGTGTTCAGAGTGGCAGAAGGGAACAAAGGGGTTTTAGACAGGCAAAACAAAAACAAACCCACAAACTATGAACGATACTATCTATCTTCTAAAACTTTCCAGGCTGCGAGATGGTATTTAATGACTTGAAAGAGTTTCTCCTCTTTCCTTTCATTAAAGTGATTTACATACTGCTGTGTACATGACACGTTAGAGACCTCTCAGGAGACCAGCCGTTGTTCCAAAGAACTTACACTTCTATGATAGGAATTTCATAAATGAAGGCACTAACTATCTTCCCAGATGCAGGCCTGAATAGACCCACTGTACTGGTGAGTTCTGCTGAGGGAACAATCTTTCTTCACAGTCTGCAGAGCAGGAGTAAACCTGATGCAGAGCAGCATTACAGACATAACCTTTTCATTCTTTTGTTGGAGAGGACCAAGACCCGCCGTAGCAGTCCTACGAGCACCACCACCCCTGAGCCCTGCAACCCAGACCCCATCCCGTGGCCTCGTGCAGGCTGCTCCCCTGCTGCATCTTGCGTGGGTGATTCAGACCTCCCAAATCCCACTTCTCTGCTCTCACTTCAAGTCTGATGGCTGTACTGCCAAGGAGAGCACAAGCATACTCAGCCTCAAAAACGTGTCAAGAAGAAAGCGTGATCTCACTCACTCTTTTCCACTCAGCTGGAGGTGTCCGGGAAGAACAAGTAGCCAGTGCATTCAGGAATAGGGTCCTCTTTCTTGTTGCCAGGCTGGCTGCAGTGCTGTAATGTGCTATTGCTTATGTTTGACAATATTAAAACATGTAACATGAACTTGAAATATCTGTGTGAAATGATTAATTTTATCCAGATGGCATTTGGAGTGTCACTCCGGCACCAGCGTTTCTACGCAAAGTTTTAGCACTGGTGTTCCTACTTTTAACTCAATTCAAAACTGTGAGTAAAATATAATTTAATAGCAATCTGATTTTGCCATGATCTCATGGAAAAGGCATATCCAGCATTGCCTTTGCAACACAGAAACGGCCACAGGATAAGCCTGAGGGACATAGATTAACACTCAGATCAGATATAATTTCAGCCCTTTCTCCCTTACAGGGAACATTTTGGCCCCTTGCCAGGCAGAGAGCATTCCACACGCCGTAGGGTAAATTCAGTATAGCACCCATATGGAAATATCTTCTTCAAGACAAGGCCAGGGTGCAAAAACTATTATCTGAATACATGCGCTCTCCGACTCCAAAAGTGAACGAGCCTACAGCAAAGTTTGACTCAAAATTTCCCCATTTCATGGGAGTCCATATTTGAGCAAACTTTTGAATGACAGTGTTGTCAACCCAGCACTGCAGCTAGCACTCATCTTCCTTTCCTTCTTTCTTATAAATTTAAGCTGAATGCAGCAGAATTCTAATTTGGATCTGCTCCCAACACAAGAATATTTTTATTGACTCTCTTCAAGTGTAATTACTATAGAAAGGTAACTCTGCATCAACGTGACCTTCAGAATTACACCTGTCTACTCCCAACACGACTCATCAACAAAAAGGTCAAAATAGATTTTGTTATTATCCATTATAACATATAGTTCACCTAGCAAAAGGACAAACCTGAATTCTACTCTGCTTCCATAGCATTTATGCAGTTGTCAGCCCAATTCTAATTTCACACTCCTTTGCTAGTGTTCACAGGGGATGATATAACAAATTAAAGTGTACCCAACACTTCTATCTCCTACTCCTTCACTGTTCCTCTCTCAGTTCACTTGTGCACACTGATCTTTCCAACACCAGTAAGCTGAGAACTGAAAATGTGCAGCAACAGATAAATATATAACTGCATCACTGCACAAACCTGTGCGTGCACAATACCGCACACACAATTTGTTAATAAATTTCATAAACAGAATTTGTCTTCCAGTAAATAAATTAGCTAGAATAAAGTATACACAGAGTATAAATAATGCTTTCCTACTAAAAATTCCATCCTCATAAAATAAATGAGGCCTGCAAGGATTACAAAATCTATTAAGCAAAAACTCTTCAGTTTCAACTTCATGTGAATATACTTTTTTTCTTGGGTTTGATTATGAACAAATCCAAACATTCAAAGCAGAAATGAATCCGTTTTGTCTGGCATGAAGTCTGCACTACCCAAATCCCGATGATTTCCAGTTGTATTACAGAGGCAGACAGAATTGTACCTGTACCAAGCAAACAGTGGGCAAAAGCTGACTAACAGCAGATTTCATCCTGCTAGAACAAAATACATGCCTTTGTGACTCCAAAAGGTAATAGTTTATGAGATTATGAATACTCTTCAAATCTATTTTGTGACTATCTACTCATCTGACGATTTGGAGATGAGGTGTTTTAACTTAGAATTAACTTGAAATGTGTAGGCATTATAAATGCACCAGGATTCACAGGTTCCTACACAGCACAAATTCCTGCAGCTTCCTGACGGAACAACTGCATCTCTTTTCTGGTGTGTCCCTAATACCTGTGACGATCTGAACTCTACCTCATTTTCACCAGACAAATCTTTTCCCGTTTAACCTGAAGAAAGAATGCACAGTAGGTCATCCATATGCAAGGGGTTTTCTTTATCCTACGTTTTAGTTGCGAGAGTCATGCTAAGGATCCTTTGTCTGATCCTAGAAAGCCTAAAGGTGTGAAAAACATGAAATTCAGTTTAGCTGAATCTTCACAGCAGCTGTAGTTCAGGTGGGACTCTAAAGAATATACATGTATGAAGATAATTTGAAGTTTGAGGGTTTTTTTGTTGCATTTTTGGGGTTTTTTTTTTAATTGTACCTTAGTTTCATGGCACAGTTCCCAAGTATTATCTCTGCTGTTCCAGCAATCTGTATTTTCTTAACCATTTGACCAGTTTTCCCATTAAAAAGACAGTACAGTCGGAGTTTCTGTGACTGACAAATTCTTATACTGTATCTGTACCAACAAAACGTCAAGGAACTGCTCTGCTCAGTTACTACAGAAGCAAGTTTTGGCCCTTCCAGTTGTAATGAGAAAAACCAGAGCCACAACACAAAACGTGAGAACCCTTTGGTAATGCAACTGCACCCCACTCACTCCGCCCTGTGCCCAGTATCCCCACCCAGCCACTGAGACACAGCAGAGAAATACCAGCTGCAGAAGCTTTGCAGAAAATGGCACACTGTTGGAGTTGCCATTTTGGACTTTCTCCTCAAAGGATCACTCCTTTTATAGGGTCAGGATTTCTTTTTGGAGGAGGATGAATATGTGGGCATGGAAAATAGCTGTGGGCATGCACATTGGGTAAATAGCATTTATAAACTGAAATAAAGTCTTTCAATTTGTGGAAACAGCTGGAGGGGGGAATGAATCTTATGAATAGCATAGCTGAAACTGAACAGATTGCTGACAGCAAACTCTTGCAGATGCTAACTATAGCTACACTCTTACATGACAGCGCAACACTTAAACCTGTAACGCAAGAAGATTTAGTGCACAATGATGTATCCTGCATTTTCTGTTTTACTATGCTGAGATCGATCAGTGCACTCTCTCCCTACGCATAATTTTTAGGGATGAGAGAGTTGTTTCTTCTGTATTTTGTGTACTTAACAGTGCTATACAAGTGCTAGAATGAGCATACAGGCATGTATCTGCCTACAGGTGAAGTAGGACCAGGCTCCTACTTGTTCCAATCCCTCACAGCTCCTGCTTTTATCTCCTCTCTGGTCATTTGATTTGGTGCATAACACCTGTTCTTCTTCTGCTGAAAGAAAACAGACTTCCACCAGACAGCACTGCTCCAGGCAGGTACCACACACTAGCTTCATACAGTTCTCAGAAACACCTAACACAAGTCTTATTCCCATGCCCAGCGAAAGTTTGTGTACTTGGGCGCCTAAGCACCATTGAAAGCCAAGGGGTCTGTGAATCATTTGGGTGCTTTTGCAAAGGTGAATCACCCTCGACACAGCTGATAGAAACGGGATGTTACCTGCTTTAAGCAGGAGATTCATTCAGTGCAGAAGTGTGAAGCTAGGCAGTCAGCCTAGGGCACACGTGCATAGGCACCTTGGAGGGAGCCTTCGCCAAACTTCACGTTTCTCAAAAAGACATTTTCTCACCCCTGCCTCGAAGAATGAGGCTTTCGGGCATCAAGAAGGAATCACACTTCTTACAAGAAACAAGAGGGACACTTCAAGTGTACGTCATTCAATATAGCATCTTTTCAGAATAACTCCACAAGTGAATGCCCAAGGAAAACAGACATAAAACACAGAACCAGAATTCTACGCAAGGAAACACCTTAGTAGCCTCTTTAAATGTATCACAGAAATCTTTCAAAACACTGTTAACAAGGTACTTTAACTACACTAAGAACAAGCACATGTATTTCAGTAACACCTTTCCTTTTTCTCAGGGGAAAAAAAATAAAACCCATTTTCCAGCTAACTCTTTTCTTTTAAAGCTACCCTGCCTCAACCAAGGCCCGTATTCACTGTGCTGTTAGATAGCAAGGTCGCTTTGATGTCAAGGGATCATACGAAAGATTTAACACAGTCATCTGAAAAATTCAGTGGTAAGATCAAGGGCAAACTATTTAGTCAAGAGTTTTGTTTGTTTCACATAAACCCAAGAAGTTTATCAACTTCTGATTGTTATTTTATCTAACACTACACACTGCAAAACCCGCACCTCCTGTTACCACTACTGCCTGACTTGTCCAGTTACCTGGAAACTCATCTAAGGGGAAACAAAGTCTAAATTAGAAATACTCTTGTTCATAAATGGGCTGTGAGAGGGCACTTTGCTTCCTAATCAGTTACTGAGTTTGAGATTTGAGTTTGAGGTTCATGTCTCACAAATCAATCGCTACAGAGACATGAAGATGGAGAAAGGACATGGCCAGGATTATAGAAAAACACCATGGCCAGAGAGTTGGGAGCTACCTACTTTTTGATCTGGACACTTGTCTCTACTGATAAAGCTGTGAGCCCAAAGCTCAGCAAAATCAGCTTACTCAAAAATCAAGCATTTTAGTCTGCTTCCTCAGTACACTTCCAATTAGAAGCAGCATTTCTATTGGGTTTTTTTGTAAACTACAGTAGTTTGCAAGTAGGAAAAGGTGCCCTGTTTTAACACCTGTCTATCTGACAGCAGCATTCTCACAGAATTCTCACCTCTTTGTGCCAACAGGCTGAGCCCTGAAGTACTTTTATTCCTGAAATAACGCCATTTTGCCTGAATGATTAAGGGCCCCCATAGATTCCACTAGGCATCAACAGGAGTTCAGGCATCTGGACTTAAGACCAAGGGCCACTCTATTTTAGTCTGAATCTTATTTCTAAGGCTTACTTTAAATAGCAACAGTGAGTTCTACAAGCTCAAAAAAAACCAATCACAGGAATGGGGGAGGGGAAAAGACATGTTGACTTTGAAGGAAGGGATCCAAAGGTCCTGCTCAGACTGGTCAAGTAATCTGAGTCTTTGTCTTAGCCGATAACTGGTATTTTATTATATGCCCTCGTTCAGGACTGTTGTGTATTGGTGTTTCAAAAGTCTGCTCGAGCATTGTATTTGACCAAAGCTCCTACATCTCCTTATTACTTACTAAAACCAAAGTAAAACCAAAGCTGTCTCATTAGTTAAGTTACAAAGAAATACCAAGATATCAATAAACATGTGGGCTCTCTATTATTAGCAGTATTTTCCTTCTATTTTGCTGCAAAGATCATGCAGAGATCACAATAAATTAGTGCTTTCTGAAGAATCTCAACAGTATCACAATCTGTGCTCATTAAGTTTAGTATTAACTGAAAATGAAAGAGGCAATTTTTGTTTCCAGTTGTCTGGACTAAATGCAGACTAACTCAGCTGATTTCAGTGGGTGAGGCAGGAGTGACACTTCACTCCTAGACTTTTGATGAGATGAGCACACCACCTCTTTCAGAACAACAGGAAAAGGGGCAATTCTCTGCAGAGGCAGGCCAGCATACTTCAGAGTCCGGTATACAAGCAGTCATTTACCTCAGCTTGCCCCCTGTACCTAAAGGCACTGTTACCAACCTGGTCAGAATGAGCTGCTCCTATTGTCCCTATCCCTCCACTTCTCCCAGGTGCAACTCAAACTGCTTCTTTTGAAAATCATGCCCATGTTGCAGCTTTTATTCCAAACTCCACACACTGTTACTTAGAAAATATTTTTTATTACTTCAGAGAAAAAATGTTACATTTCTATACTTTAAAACTATGACCTAGCAAAACCAGCAAGAATGAAAAATATATAAACATATCTTTAAAATAGAATTTACCTTTTCCCTGCCAAAGTTGCAGGACTTCAGCATCTTTAAACATCACAGTGAGAAAGAATTATTTTTTTCTTTTCACATCTCATTTTTGTTTCTGTCAACATTATACCATAATCCATCGGAGGGGTTTAAAACTAAATGGTTTTAAGCAGTGGGTGAAACCACAGTATGTTAACTGACAGGAGGTTTTGGCTCTTCCTTCATCTTTAAGCATCTATTTCTCAGCTGCTGTTTTCTCTGCAGCAAGGGCTAGAAAGTTTATAAACTTCAGTCCAAGACTCCTAATTTTCTAATACATGCTGCTTCATGATGCTGTCTTTTACTTTCTTTGTCTTTGATAACTACAATATTATTGTCTTCCCACTTGTCCATCTGAATGCAATCAATACTAATCTTCATTTACTACAGGCAACACACATGGCTGTGATGCTGTCTAGCAGACTTCTCCCCATCTGACAGGTGACAGAACTGATGCACACGTGATGACCATAAATCAAGACACAGATAGTGAGAGACAAAGCAGAAATACAATTGTGATACCCCTGAGCATTAGCCAGTTCTCCTTCAGCCAAATATACAGCTATTCTCAATATGTAAATTGCAAACAACAGTTACTAACATGTTTCTTTTAAAAAATAAAACATTCTTTCTATGGCATATTGTGCTGGTTTTCATTGGGGTAGGGCTAGTTTTTCTCACAGTAGCTACTATGAGACTGGTTCAGATTTGTGCTGAGTATAATATTGGTAACATACTAATGTTTTTAGTTGTCGCTAAGTAATGTTTATATCAAGCCAAGGACTTCTGCAGTTTCTCATTCTGCGTCTGTGTTCCCAGCTTCTCCTCTACGAGAAGCTGGGAGGGGATATAGACAGGACAGCTGACCCAGACTAATCAAATTGACATTTCATACTACCAAACATCATGCTTGGTATATAAATCAAGGGAGTTGGTCAGGAGAGGCAATCACTGCTCAGGGAACTGGCTGGGCATCAGTCAGCTGGTGATGAGTGGTTATATTGGACGTTTTTTCCCTTCTTTTTTTTCCTTTCTTTCATTACACATTATTATCATTAGTAGTAGCAGTAGTATTTTCATTACATAGTAGTAGTAGTAGTATCATTATTTTATATAATTTACTTTCAATTATTAAACTGTTCCTATCTCAGCCCAGGAGTTCTATTATCTTTTTCCTCTGATTCTCTCACCCATCCCATTGCAAGTGAGCAAGCAGCTGACTGGGGCTAAACCCCAACACATACACTCCACAGCCATCTCCAGTGCAAGAGATTTTATATTTGAAAAATCTGAACAGTGGAAGAACGAAAGCTTATAAAAACACGTATCCTTGTCTATGTTGGAAACACACAATTCCAAATGAGAGACTAATGCTGAAATACAATCCAGGGCTGTGCTTCCATTCATAAACTGTTCCATGCGAACACAGGGTCTGGAATGAATTCTATCCTCATGTTCAACCAGAAAGCCACAATTTATTATAGTGCTGCACTTTTCAGTTTCAAAACCATATCCCTGATATTTTTCCCTGTCAAGTCCAATGGAGATTAGCAGACTTCTCAACCAGGGTCATCCATAAAAGGAAAATGCAGCAGCATCCAACTGCCCAGAGACACAAAGAAGCAAGTCCAGTTACATGCCACATGACTGAAAGAAAAGGAAACCTACTGCATGCACACAGCTCCAACTGTTTAAACTGGAAAGGCATCAGAAAGGTCCTTTCGTTAGTAACAGCGTAAGTGGATCCCAAATGCACTGGCTCCAGCTGTGCCTGTAGCGCACCACTGGACTGGCTATAGAGCAGGCTAGCTGTATTACTCCTGTGCAATATCACAGTAATGCTCCCTGACAACTTCAAACCCCAAAATAAATAACCAGGGCTATCCATTCATTGCAGATTCTGCAGCCAAGATGTGCCACAAAGGTACAGGTTAATTACACCAGTTCAATTTTCTGAGCTGTCTCAGGCGCTTCCCTAGGCTCTACGGAGTCACCACCCTCTGATGTTGAAATTAAAGGGAAATTGGGATCTAACAACATTGGTAAGTATGACCTATTTAATCTCTAGGCTCCTTGCTTTTTGCAGCACTTGTCTCCAGTTTTCCTTCGTGTATTAAAATAATTCTCTGGTAAAAAGACCACACCAAAAATCACAACAGAGATGACAAAATTTTCGTTGAGAGTTCTCTGCATACAGCAAGATGAGAAGCATCTGATGGCAAGATACCACAAGCTAAAAGTGATTTAAATAACTACAACAAAACCCCAACCGGCTCCTGAGCTAGTTTCCATCTCTGGGAAGGGAAAAGAAAGAAAAGGGAAAAAAGGCACAAACCCTTTAAAACTGGTAACATAGTCCTTCGGCCCAAGGATGAAACCCAGCAATCCAATCTGCAATTTAACATGTCATTTCTCAATATTCACTTTTCTCACAAAGTTTATTGCACTAGAATTCTCTAACTTGATCAGAATATACGCATGCCACACCACAAATCAGATTTCCACAGTACATGGAGAAGTAGAAACTAGACTTAACATAAATGTTTAAATGAAGTCGGAGGAAATTATGACAGCCATCAGGTATAGAATTCTTCTACAGTAAAATTCATTGATTTGTTAAATATTAGCCAAACTTTCACATGCCAGTAAAAAGCTTTCCATTCAATAAGTTGAAAGCATGTGTTTTGCTCAGTGTAAAACCAGCACGATGCCTCCTTTGCATAGATTCTTACATTTTACTAACTTGATCACCTAGTAACATGTACAGTGAATCAGCCTAGATCCCTTCAAGTCTTCAAATTCTCTGACACTGGGCAATTGTTTTAGAGGATGGATGACAATTTAACATGAGCTCTGCTTTGAATACAGTTGGTGTAGAAAATCTTTTTTCAACTCAGCTCTGAGTGACTTTGTGACTAAAGGAAAGAAATATGATGAACAGAGCAGCTATAGCTCCATCAGAAGAAGCTTCACCATCTATTTTGGAAGGTAATATGCCAAAAGAAATGTGGTGCATTTTCATTTACTTCTTGGCTACTGCTTCTTCCAAAGTTTCTGTCCAAAGACAGCCAAGACCAAGTTCTGTGAATCATCGCTTGAATGAGATCTAATTATTCAATTATTTTTAAAGCCTCTCCTTTCCTTATTTCTTCACAGCCTTACATACCTCTTACCCTTCAAGGGATTTATCCTCATCTCTGTCCCACAAAGTGAAGGTGGTTTCTTTCCCACCCACTAACAGCTTTCAGATTAAGAGAACTACACACAGTATCCTGCACAGCCCCTTTGGATATACTCCTTTTTATCTAGGGAGGGAGGAAGAAGAACAACCTGTATAGTCACCTACGTATAGACACAGTTTTCGGAGACCTGACCTGCTGCTTTGCGTACATCACAAATCTATTGCCCCGAAGCTAGGGGCAAGTTAACTTCCTCACAAAGATATGTCACATTTACCATTACCTGAATACCTAGGATTATTAATATAGCCTCAGATATGAAACTATGTGATCCACCACTAGTTTAAGTAGTGGAAACTTTAAATTTATACTGTAAAGCAAGAACTGCTTCAAAAAGTGTATTAACTGGAAGGTTTTGTTGATGAGGAAAGAGGAAGTCTCTCTCAACTGTCATTCTACTGAACATCCATCTTAATTTGTATGGTGCAGATGCTCCCCTCTTACCCTTTTGCTTTCTTCACTTTTTTTTTTCCCTACCTTCTCTTATTGTTCTCACTGCTCATCAGTTTCATGACTGTGAGGGAATGCTGCTCAAAGCCTCACAACTCCCAATGCTGAGCCAGCATCTGCACAGCTCAGGACAACTTGTTTTCAATTTCTCTTTCCATCTAAAACGCAAAGTGTTCACATTTCTCTCTGCAGTGAAATGACTACATAGTTGCCAACCTGAAGATAAACTTTCCTAGCTGAAAAAAGTAACTATAATTTCTGTTGGACCAATGACTTTAGAAACAGTTTGAAAATCAGTATTTTAGCCCACAGGGGAAGACAGTACGCATACAGAACACCTTGCAAAGTTGCTTACAGGATTTGAGTTCTGCTTTCAGAGCATTCCAGACATGAACATTGCTGGAAGTCAGTGGGACCTCAGGGCTTTTGAGAACATTGTCCTCAGATCCCAAAAGCACAGTTTAAGGAGATTTCCAGGGATCTGACTGTTAGGGGAATTGCCACATCCCTCAACAAACTAAATTAATTTTTATTTCAGTAGAACTTCAAACTGCTTCTTACAATTACAAAATTTCCTTGTTCAATTGAGTGCTCAAATACATCCGAAAACTGATCCTGTGTTTTTAGAGGGTACTTGTGAATTTGAAGAATGATTTTGCCTCCAAAGTGGGTCATCACATTCAGGCTGTTCTCTGACTACTGCAGAATATGTTTCTTCCTACAGGGAATAAGATGATTTGTTCCTTCTCTCTGCCATTGCTCCCCATGGAGATCAGGAGAGTAGACATTTGCCATTATTTCCCGACAAATTTGGTCTTTCTGGGGTATATCCTTTTTTTATTCAGCTTCCCTCTCTGTGCCTAGCAGACACAAGCTATAAAATAGGATTCACATGTTTCACTTGGCAGCTTTGTCTAGAATTTCCAACATGCTTGAAAAAGAATTTACTTAATTTATAGGAGTAACCACATAAATAATAATTAGATTTATTACTCATTGTTTTAAAATAAATATATTCATCTGTAAGTGTTTCAGTCAACGTCATCTCCTAGGAGTTTGGAATGACACAGCTGTGGCACTATAAACAACAGCACACTGGTGTGCAGCTGAAGCATCACCATGTCCCACCTTAGAGAGAACACTAGAAACCTCAAGCCAGGGGTTACTCCATTCTACCTGTTGCTGCAGTCACAGGAGATGATCAGTCCCACAACAGAGTCCTGAACTAAGCAGGTTTGCCTTTAGTCTCTTGGAAACCTCTCCTCAGCAAAGTTAGGATCTTCCAAAAAAAGCTTCTGCCTGGTTTGGAGATAAAATGTTCCTGGTGGGAGTTTTACTACTTGGAGCCTGCTAATACAGATAGCTAAGGTGAGCAGTAATTCATACATACATACATAATATGAGCACACACAGAGCCATCAGCTAAACTGCACAAGTGTGGTGTATAGCACCAGGATCCTGCCCCATGGCCTTCTGATACAGTGCCCCGGGGTCTGTCACTTCAGTCAAAAAAACTCCATTACCTGCCAATATTAGCACAGCTGCATCCTGTTTGCACTTCCCTGTGGGGATAGATTGAATGCTTGAAGGCAGATCTGATTCTATTCAGGAAGAGGCAATCATGTTATACTTCACAAAGCTCTGAGCGCTCCTCATTTTCCTATTTATGTCATTATCTAATTTATTCAACTAATACTTCCCTTCTTTTATCTTCCCTGTATAACAGGGGCAAATACTTGTATTACAGATCCTGCTAGATTTCTAGATTGATACATTTGTGACAGAATGAGACCTCTGCATGTCTATAATTTTACCTTTTTTCCTTATTTTATGTATGAATGTGATTTAGCATACAACATACTAATAGATAACCTACAGATAACAGTTGCAGACTGCTTCACCTTGTAGCGTTTAATGAGGAATTTCAAAGGGAGATATTAGTTGAATGTAAATAAAATGCTACTGCTGGTTTTTTGTTTGGCTTGGTTTGGGTTTAAAACACTGCAACAGAACAAGTCTGACTGCTTACTCCCCAGGCTCAACCCTGACTAACATACCTGTCTGAATCTCTGTAACCCTTCTCCAAAAAAGCAAGAGTGCCCAAGCCTGCCCTTTTCGTAGTCAGAACACCAGTGTTTCTCCTCCATTCCCCAAAACTTCAATCTGACCTTTAGAGTTTCCTTGGTTGCTGAAACAATGAATACAACTTCTTAACGAATGGAAAAAGGTATTAATTCATCACTGGTTCAGCCCCATAGAGGAGGTACTGCAAATTACAGCAACTGGTCCTTTCACACACAAAGAGCAGAACTGCTCAGCAACAAAGAACGGGAAGAATAATTTTCTCTTCTTATCCATATGCTTTCCTGACCAGGGCCAGAAGGGGATTTGCTGATAAAACACAGCTTTGTCACATTTGTCAGACCTAAGGCTGTCATGGAAACATAACTGATGTTACAACCGTTAATGAGCCACTGTCACAAGGGCAATCTGTCCAAGCCGACAGATTCACTGCTCCTGTTCAGCAGTGGGCAGCAGTGAAACAGCCTAGCAGGCTCTCGATGTCACCCTGCGGCCCCAAGGCTCCTGGACTGTTTTGTTCTTGGAACACCATATGTCCATGTTACCGAAAAATATTTTACAGGATTCCCTGTCTTCAAAGATGGGTCAGTTGCTTTGCTTTTAAATCAGATTGTAAGGAAATGTTGAAATGGTTAAGTGTTATGCTGAGCCAGAAGTCTGGATTTTGACTCTGCTCCTCTTCTGCACACCGTGCAGGAAGCCAACCATTCATCCAGAACCAGCCTTTCACCAAGGAACCTTATAACGAAGTTTACTTTCCTCGTTCACAGATAAACAGCTGGCTCTTTTCCTCACTCCTCCTCCAACCTCTTCCTAGTATCTCCCTTTTCTACCCAGACTCAGGAGTAGCCAACTGTTCATTCACTGCAAGCAACAAATTTCTCCTTTTCTCATGACAAATCATTTTTTAATAGTATATATTTTAGTAGTTCCATAATCCGGCATATCATTTAGCACCAATACAGGCAGCAACAACAACTCCTTCTCAGAACCAGTGGTGGTTCACTTCGGAGCCTGTCCTGCCCCCGTGTCCCCAAGGAGCACATGTGATGCCAGATCTCAGAAGACAGTAAGCCCACGTGCAATGCTACCATGGGCAAGGTCATACGCCACATCAGCAGCACAACCACCAAAAATGACATTACACACCCAATACAACTCAGCAAGAGGCTGATGCACAAGAGAGTTTCACCTAATGTAGCCTGGTTTTCTGCATGGAAAATTTATTCAGGTGGGGAAAAGAGGAATGTGGCTATTTGTTCAGGATTTCAGGACATCACACGGCCAGGTCAGAGCAGCCATTGACTGACTCCTGAAATATCCAGATAAATGGCCACTTTGCAATCAGTCTGCCATATCCAGAGCGTGAACTGCATAGGTTTTCCAGAAAAATTACAGGAACCTTCATCATAAGTCCACTGGCTTCACCTTCCTCTGCCTGAAGATCTGGCCATACTCTTAGAAAAACACCCACGTTATCAGAGCCATCAGTGCCACAGGCACAGGAACTGCGCTGAGATCTGCTGACAAGGTGCTACAGCTGACGACCTCGGGCTGCCCCTTGGACCCCGTTCTTCCAGACAGTCATAAATCCCCAGGACGCATTCTGTGCTATTGTAGTACACAGCACCAAGCCATGTTTACATTTGTTTCCTACTGCCCATGCATGTCAGCCAACAGTAAATAAAACGCAGCAGGGACCTTCGCTCTTGATGTCTCTCAGCAGAAAACTGGATAATGTCTCCATAGGAGAAGAAAGCAGATTTTAATGCAAATGCCAAATTTGACAGTATAATACCCACAGAGGCTGGTGAAGAAGAGATTACAAGCTGCCGATGGGGTCCCCTGTACAACCAGTTTGTGTAGCAGCCCCACAAAAAGCTCCAAATATGAGGACATGAAGTAAGTGTTTCTAAATGCAGTAAGGTTCGGCCTCTGCCTGCACACAACCTTTACATGAAACAAATCTCCTTTCCATCAAGACTTCTGTTGAAAAAGGAACCAAAGTGAAACAGTCCCACTCTCACTCCTCCACCTTCCTCTATCTCCCTGGTCCCTAAAGTGAGGAGAAGGAGGGCAAGAGGCATCACATGGCACCAGACAGGATCTATAACAAAATAGGCTGAGCTATTCAGCTTCTCACCTCCCCCAGCACGGGTTTGAACATGTTGACAGCAGAGTGATAGGAAGATGGTTTTGTCCCCTACAAATCTTTTGGATAAACAGGATCGTGCCCTACAGCAAAGATTTTTCTTTGTAAGTTCAGTCAATACTTTCTTGGCTTGCCACTCTTGACAACGCAGTCACAAAACAGCTCTCTCTGGAATACACCGTTCAAATTAATCAGCTGTCAGCTATTCTCCTTTTAAAACTAATAATAGAAGGTCTGCATGGGCCTGGACTGAAACATGGGAATGGCAAATTGTGCAGCTGTACGTGTTTTCATATTGCTGCAGCACTCAAATTGGTTTTTGCTCTCGACCAAGGAAGCATGAAATAGTATTGCAGGGAGCAGGTTTTATACTGTCAAAATTGTCCAACTCTCCTCAGTATGTCCATAATCTGGTAAATGCTTAGTGATGCCCTTTAACTTACAAACACGCTTTAAAGATGGGAGGGATGTTCTCATCATAAACCAACAGGCTCAATTGGACCAGGAGCACAGGATAATTTGATGGCTTGTATCCTTTGGATGCCAGCTGCACCAGGGATGCCAAATTGTGCACTTGCCATTGGCAAAAGTTTTAGCCTCTGATTCATCTTCTTGTCATCAAACTGCAACAGGATGGGGAAAAAAAGGGTTCAAGGAGGGAGTAATGCTGCTGACAGGATGGAAAAATGGGGCTCCTTTAAACAGCCTCTCGCCTACAGCAGTTGGGCTCAAAGTGTCCAGAGAGGATCATGAGGCTTGAACCCAGAATAAGAGCTGGCACTGGAGGAAAGCCAACTGTGCAACACTCCTCTGCTTAGGGAACTCTGTTGTTGTCACGTGAAACTGAGGAACAACTGGGAGGCTCTACTCAAAGAGCGCTCAGGCTGGAAGCATGTTTGCAAAGTCTGACGAAGGAACAAGAGCATCACCTGCCTCTTCAGGTCAGCCTGCAGCTTGTACTGCCAAGGGACTTTGCCTCTACCAGCAGTAGGTTCATTTTCAGACTGAAAAATCTTTTTTAAAGTCTCTCAGGCTTTTAAGAGAAAGAAGTAGTTTAAATCCCAGACCGGAAGCCTTAATTATAATGGATTTGTGTGAAAGTTGCCAGATCTCTCTCTGCTCTGTGATCAGGGCTGTGCCAAGAGTCTGCTTTGTGTCACACTAGCAACTGCTTTAAGTTCAGCAAAGTAACTGGGTCAAAGATGTAAAAGCAGAACAGAGATCACTGACTAGCACTAATGAGAGCCTGTACTGTAGAGCAGAATGACAGTGAAATCATTTCAAGGTTCTTGCTGTAATTACAAGGTAGCCACGCTCATACTCGGTGTGAGCTGCTCAGTACAAATCCTTTTGCACGTCACATTTTACACCTTAGAAAGTCATACAGAGTCACCACGACCATAAAACAGCACATGAGAGGAAACAACTGTGAGAACTGGTTGTTCATACTGCTGCAATTGAAATTAACTTACAGAAAACAAGGAAAGATTTGAGCATCCTCATAAGCAGCTTTTCTAAATATGTAGCACTGTTGTTTTCAACAAATTCCATTTATTGTGAGCATGAGGTTACAGGTGGAGAATGCTGATCTCATGTTCAAGAACTCAATGGTGCATCCTTCCACAACTGTAACACCAGGTGCTCTGAAGATTACCCAACCTTCAAAGAAAACAGCAGAAATGGAGACAATGACAGTGTTTTTCCAGTGTCTCACAGACTTTCCCTAAGAAGAAAAATTGAAGGGACTAGGGTTATTTAGAGAAGGGAGTAAGAGCAAAACCAAGTACTGAATGGTACAAAGTCAGTCCTAGGCTTCTAGACAGCCTGACCTCATTTGCAAACAAAGCATTGTATTTCCAAGTAATAAAGACAAATACGTCAATGTAGACATTAACCTGGAGCTCACCGCAACAGACAACAGGACAACATACACTGTCAACCTATGGATAGAGGGAGTACAAGCAGTTATGCAAAAGATGATCTTACACAAGATAAAACAAGCAATTAAAACATTGTAACTCAGAATATAAAAAGTACTCATTAGATAATCAAGCAGAGAGAACAAAAAAAAAAAAAAAAAAGATTTCTACCATGTCCTTTCACTTTACTTCTAAGTGCAATGAGACAGGACACCACTAATCCTATCCAAAAACCACATTAAGCTCTCTGGAAAAAACTCAGGGCCACTGACTATCCACAGGCAGAATGCAGGCATAGAGCCACTGGCAGAAAAAGGGTGGACACATTGGACCAAGGAGGAGATTTATGCCAGGACAGCATAGAGCAACTCGCTTCAAGGTACAGAATAAAAGTGACAAGCACAGCAGGCTGCAAGCTCTGAGTTAAGGACCACAGAGTACCTGTCCACAGGAGCTGTGCTGAGCACAGAGCTGCTTTGCCTGCACAGACTGCTGCATGAAATCCAAGCACATTACCAAGTATAGCAGCAGCCTTTAGTGGCTTACTCCCTTAATGGATGAAAAAAACCGGAGTGTGCCAATGTCTACATGCTGTTGGTTGCATTTCTGCCCAACCACAGTAGGTCAGCTATAAAGGTATCTTTTTATGAGTGTAGCTAATAAATATATTACGATTTATTGATAATTTATTTATTTATTTTACTAGTGGTAAGGTATATGTAGTATATAACATATGCAGACTTCATTTGGAACCACTCAGAACCACTGAGAACCACTCAGGTTGGACGACCGGGCCCAGAG
>NW_010263682.1:12253-20695 GCF_000690775.1 Eurypyga helias | reverse complement strand
GGGTGGGATGGGGTATGTGTGTTTGTGGAGTTTTTTTGTTTGCTTTGTTTCAGTTTGTTTGTTTGGTTTTTTTTCTGGCCACTTTGACTGTCTGAAGGAAGCCAGAGGAGATGAGACAAAAGCCCCTTCCTTCATTCACAGAAATTTATAACCTTCTTTTATCAGAGCTTCACTAGCCATGCAAGATGGCTTTCTTGTTTCCCATAAGTCTGTGCTTACCTACAGGTTTCATTAGCGTATTGAGGAACAGAGTGGTATAAATACTAATTTGACTGAAACCTATACCATTTATCTGCTGTGACATTAGAAATATTTGAATATTCATTATTTCTTTGCTTTATGATATTTTGGACTTCTAATTCTGCAGAAAGCTTCAAGAGTTTGCAGTCTTAAGAACTAGTGCTTGAAAGCAGGCACTCCCTGACAGCACTTCAGAGAGCAATTAACTCCCTGTCTCCTACAAAGAAACACATCTGTAACACGCAGTTCTAAATTCTGAACTATGAAGGAGTTGTAGTGTGCCTGGTTTGTCAAACACCTCCTTTAAGATCACCCTTTCTACTGCTTTCCTCTCTGCTTCTCCCCCCACAAATTAAGCCCGAATTTTAAATTAATATATAGAATTATGGGAATGCTTGTATTGCAACTGTCTCCTTTTTATAAAACCACTGAAATCCAAACATAATAGGTAAAAGTGTATTTAGATTTCAGCAAGCTTTTGACAAAGTCCCTCATCAGAGGCTGTTACAGAAACCAATCTGCCTTGGGATAATAAGGAAAGCCTGCTTATACATTAATAACTGCTCAAGGAATAGGAAATTAAGGCTATGTGTGATACAATCCCTCAAGTTTAGCTTTGTCATTATTTTATTACTACAGACTATGCTGGAAGAGGAGTAGGTAAATGAAATCAGCTCCTTATTGGAGAGAGTTGGAGAAGATCTAAGATCCCTTTGATCATAACTGACTGTAGGTTTTCCTTTTCTGTGTGAGAAAAAGAGCACAAAGTACTATTTCTTTGAGGTACGAGTATGTCTGTGGGTTTTGGTTTTTGAGGATTTTTTTAAAAATCATTTTGTGTACGGTTTGATTTGGGGTTTCTTTCTATGTATGAGGTAACAAAACCTCCTCAGATTGACATAAAAACCCCATACTATGAAAATTTTTCTTGTTTGGCTTTGAAACAGGATCTCTCTTACCTTGGAACTTACGTAAGTGTTATTGTTAAAAAAACTTGAAACTCAATTCTTGTATTTGTCAGGGTGACAAAGCTCACTGCTTTAATTGAGTTTCCAGACACCATGCTCATCAATGCAGTCTTAACTCAATTCTTATAATTAATCACTGACAGTTGATTTTCTTTTATTATATTCGGTTCCCTTGCCCAGTACACCTAGAAGGAAGTACCAGGTTTATTTTGTTCACTTTATAATGAGCACAAGATAGTTTCCACCTAAGTAAGATGCAACTGATAGTATCTAAATGAACTCTGTTTCTTCATGCCCCCAACTCTGAGGCATTTTGGAATGATGACTCTCTAAATTAAATCTTGCCTCATAAGAAAATGTCAGTACTATGAGCACAGATCAAGAAATGCAAGAAGTTTTGATAAACCGGTGTGCTACTGTGATTCACTGGCCACAGCAGGTCACGTTGAGCCACTGCCTTACTCTAACATAACACATCCGTCAAACATTTATTTACAAGAGTCCTCAGACACATGAGCAATTGAGGTTCTCCATCTCCTTAGCTTGGGTTGAACTAACCTGTAAATTCACTTAACACCAAGGATAATTCAATGATTTCTTCTCTGACTATTCACTGGATGGTAGCTGTGATCATTTCCCATCCTGGGGAATATCAGTGCCAAAATTCATACCCCAGATATTGGTTTAAAAAAATAAACACAGAATTTGCTGTTGTATAATTTTCAAAGGTGTAAGGATTTCAGGATTTTTTTCTGAAAATTAGTTTTTAGTATATGTCACTAATGGCCTCTTATAGATACACCTGGTTTCATCGTCTCAACTATATTTCTGCCGCTGCCCTGTGCATTACACTGAATAAACCTACATCTTGCTAGGAAATGTGGTGCAGAGTGACATCATATTTCACATAAAGCTTTGGTAAGACATATCTAATTTTCCCTTTACCTATTGTAGTTGGTCAGTGTGAAGATTTTTAATAGGGTGTTTTGGTAAGATCTGAGGGTGAGTTCCCTAGTTATTAAAAACATTTTTATATCCTAAAATCCTTCAGAGCCCTTAAACCCACACAGCCCTGAGGCAAACTCTATCAAGTTCACAGACTTCTGATGTCCAGCAACAGCTCTATAAATCTGCAAGGCTGCAGCTCCTCACGGTATCTCTTTAAAGTTCATACAGCCCTGAGGCAGCCCCTTCCATCACAACATGTCCAGAAGGCAAAATAAGTAGGAGCAGGTGGTATGATGGATGAAGGAAGATTTCCCTGCACCAGGATGGGAAGGTTTGGACCTGGCAATGGGTGCAGGTGCCGGAGAGTGGGTGCACCTGCCCCTATAGAGTTTGCAGAAGCTCTAGGCATCCTTGTCCTGGCAAGCAGAGATATAATCTGTGATACATATATAAAACAGTCTATCTGATTTTTATTTAGACATAAGTTTGTGTGCTTCTCACTACCTGTCTGCGAGACAGGAAGAGTTTACTCACTTTTCTCACTATCACCAGTATAATGACTGTAACATGAAAGAATGCAATTAAATCCAACATATCACAACAATTAGGAGAATAGATATGATCTTAAAATTTTAACGTATTGCAGTTAGTCTGACACATGGAACTCGTAAGAAAAAACCAAACACATGAGGAGAAAAACCCCAAACACCGTGTATGACTATTAACACCAGCACAATCCAGAGAAGGATTTCTCCTGCCTCTCCCAGGTGGCAGTAAGCTCACTCACATAATGCCAGTTTTCAAGAGTTTATGCCTTAAGGATGTTGCAAGAGATTATATCTGAGAACAAAGAAGAAAAAGAGGCTAAAATAAAGTGATCATCATTAGCTGACACATTCAGCCTCCTTTCAGCAACTTGAGCATTGCTAGGATTTCTGGACACAGAGACAGAAGGGACTGCCAGCAAGCATGCAAGCATCAAAGTCAAACAAAAATCAGTATTTCTAATTACAGCTGAATTAGCTCAAACCACTCCTACAACTTTTTTGTTATTTCCTGTCAAATTAAAACCAAAGCTGGAAAATTGATCACATGAGAACACAAAATTAGTTTTTCTGCCTATGGATTCATCTTTAGAGTTGGAGTAATGTTCTTGTTGAAAACAGTAATAGATAAAAATAAAATATTTAGAGATAAGAAAGGAGAAAGACATGGAGTTTATAGAAAAAAATGTTGTCGATTTTCTTCACAAGGTGGAAAAACCTTGATCACTAAAATGTGACATTACTGCATTGATACAAAACAAAGATTTACACTGTATTCACGTTAAGAAATAGACAAAACCATTGCATTTATGTTACAGCATTAAGAGCTTCCAGTTACTCCTGCTGTAGGAACTTTCTGAATAACATATACAAATATACCTTAAGATTTAGATTGCTTTCAATGGAAAGCAGGAAAGAAAACTTCATTATCATGTCAGAGGTGTAATCTTCATTGTTGCATATATAGTTTACTTTCATTCAGAGTTAGTGCTAGATTCGGACCAGCCATCATTAAGTTTCATAACTAACTTTCTGTCTATATTGGTATTTGTGACAGAGGTGTACATATGCACAGTGCAAAATTCTCTGTCACAAGAGTTTTTTTTCTCATCACTAGAAGGAGTAATGCCAGCTTGAAAAGGAAGTACCACCAATTCCATCAGACTTCCAGAAAGCAGCAATAAACAGGTAAATGTAATGAACATAAAAATATTCCACCAAAAGTTCAAACATGAGAATATATATGTCCTGGCACAGATGACAAACGTTTCTACAGGTATACAGATTTCATTATGCTATGTACTTGACCAATAAGCAAACTTGGGAAACCAAACAGAACTCTGCTTTTCTGCAAGAGTAGATTCAGAACGGGGTAGAGGAGGAAACAGGTCATTCAGGAGGGAAAGCCAGAATTCTACAAAGAGAAAAAGACATGTCAGACCTAACCTTTGGTATCCTTTCAGGATACACAATTAACCAGCAGTTCGTGTCCCTTCAGAGGAAGCAAATATCATAATATAAGAGACATATTGAAGTGTTGATGTAAAAAAAGAAAAAAAAAATCCATCAAGTTATAAGGTTTGTCTAACACTGAGTCTGGGGAGCTGTGTTTGATGGCTATGGCCTAACCATCTGATGGAAATTTTATGAACTTGGACAGCAAAGGTTTCAACTTTGTGGTTGAAAATGTGCTACAGAAACAGTTTCATTTGATTCAATTCATTGGAGTATTGATTTTCAGGGTTGATGATTTATTAACGTAACATTCGGTACAGTTGGATCTCCCAGTAATGATGATGCTGTTACTGACACTGAAAATAAATCACTGTAAATCTTTAACAGAACAGGAGTGCTTAGGTAACAAATTGGATGTCTTGGATTTGCAGAAGCTTGGGAAATCCCACTAAGTGATATAGTGACCTTTTTTTCTTTGGAAATATTCCACCTTTTGACAACATTAGACAGAGGACAAGTTTGTTTCAACACACCAGAGAGTTTATAGTCTCCTTTTTTACCTAAATAGTCAATTGAACATGCAAAATGCAAACTTCACATCTAATTTAACTTCTTCACTACAAAAGCAGTCCTTTATGAAAATCAGGCAGTGATCTAGAAAAATTAATAACTAACCATTGGTGCAAATGCTTCTCTCTCTTGCATGGAATACTCTCAATTTTATGTATGAAAACCATAAGCAAGTCAGCAGGGATGGACAAGTGAATTTAAACTGACCATGTTTTTAAAAAAAAAAAAGAAGAGTATTATGATCTGTGCGCTTCTCAGTGACATTGTTTGACTAAAAATAGATATATGTTCTGTTGAATACCTCGGTATACTAGATGGACTCAGAAGATTCTGGCATTTCCTCTGCACAGGTAAAAAAATCATTTGAAGTACACAAATCAAAAGAAAATGTCAGTAAAACAGATATTCTCTATGTATAGCTTACCGCCAGTCCCAGCAAGAATGACAGAAAGAAACTTGCAAGAGGCAAGCCAATCCTACATAAACTATGACTGTAAGTTAAGTGGCCGACAAACAACCATCTTTTCCCATACAAATGGAGTCCTTCAGATTTAATGCAGTTCCCACTGAACAAAACACATTTAGCACAGTGCTTTATGTACTGGCATAAAGTATAAAAAGGACTAAATTTAAGGACTTGACTAGACATGGAAATGAATTTCTCTCTTGGTCCAGTCCCTTCCTGTACTGTACTTTCAAATCAAAGCAGAGCACTGCTGCAGCGGCTGTATAAGATACCAGATCCCAGTGTGGTGTCGAGACTTGGATTCTGCTGTGTCTCCTATATAACCTTTTTCTCCTTGTTGGACTTTGTTTATTACTATAGGCTCATTTAGAAAAGCTCTGAGGATACAGAAAATAGGTATAGGTCCCTCTGCTCCCTAGTGATTTTTGTGTCTACCTGGCTGATGCTTCATAGAGCATCTACCACTGAAATGCAAGCAACTTCATAGACCTGGTAGATTTTCCTTCACTAGCACTTCTTCACTGTTTTATCACTGACAATAATTTTCCACACATACCTTTTTAATTAACGCTGCACTTGGAGGTAGGCAGATCTTTGTTTTCTTTGCATGGGGAAATAAGTGCAACCAAGACCATCAAGACACTACATACCATGGAAATAATAATGCTGCTCATCAGCCTGCTGTCATATTCCCACTCCATAATCACGTTTAGACTGCCTAAGACATGATCCCAAAAAAAATGTAGACCATCCTCTGTGGTAAACAAAGATACACTAAATGCTCCATAGCACTACACATTATGAAAATGCATTTCTACAAGCTAAATTACAGGAAGCTAGAGGGGGATCGCAAGGGGGATCATGGCATCTTTTTTACTAAACCCAACCAGTTTATTTTGCTTGCTAACAAACTTTATTTTCAAACACATATTTTTTAGTGTGAGAAAATAACCTTGGTAAGCATAATATACTACAAGCAATTCTGCTTATTTAAATTGTAGCCCAGGCACTAGTAAATAAAAATTCCCAAAAACTTCTGTCTGCAATTAAGCAAAACTGTAAATGAGCTGCAAAACTGAGAACTAATTTGTCACATTTAGTCACAGCCTTGACGAGAAGTGCAAAGAAGACTCTTCCCTGAAGAACCCAGAATTCCCTGCTAGGTTGCTGTGTAGTTGTACTCAAGAGGTGATCAATTAGCTAAAGCTCATTAAAAGATTCACCACACTCTCTCTACACCAGATCAGACCAGCTATTGCAATACAGAGGAGGAGATCAGCAGCCATGTAGTGCTTTTCCATGCTCTCTCCAATGAGTCAGGGACTGCTGTTTCAAGACGTTAAGCAAACCTCTTGTGAATATGGGTGAAGTCTGACTTCTTGAAAAATATAGGAAACAGATGAAACAGACGTATAAAGTAGTGAATAGCAACAAGTCTCTACATTTCTTTTTGCATTTATTCAGGATGGGTCTTCTCTCTGACTGGCACTCACACAGTCCAATCCCCTTTGCTTCCTCAGTAAATAAGTAGCAAAATAAAGATGATTTATTGACTTACTTGCTGTATGGGTGTTGCTGATTATGCAAGACTAGATCTCTAAACATGTTTTTAAAAAATTTTTCTATAGTGTAGAGGTCTTGGGGATAAAAATCTGTGCTTGGCTGAATATAAAATATTAGCCTCTCAATAAACTACAATGAAAATATCAAATTGTCTTTAATAAAAGAGGAGAAACTAGCAGAGATACCAGACATGTAAATGAAACTTGTTTAAATGTAAAATCTAGCCATGAATCATGTTTATCTTAAACCCTGGCAATTCTGTCATGAGCTTTGTACCAAAGTAGCATGGACCTTCACTGTTCAAGGTTGGGAGCAGCAGTAGCCTCCTCCTGCTGCTGCCTAGGAAAATAGGGAGCAACAGGAAAGGTGGATTTTGCAAGTGCTGCCTCAGCAGTGGGTGGTAGTGAGGGAAAGGGAGCAAATACAGGTTGTTAATAAATCCAAGGCTGATCTAAGACTGTAGTCCAGCTCTGAGCATTTTATTTCCTTGCCTCTGCGCAGAACATGCATTATACTGAAACCTATATACTGGTGATACCTTGAAATTGATAACTGATGTTGGTGGGACCAGCAGAGTTCTTGAGCAGAAAAGCAGAGAGAGAGGAAGTAATCTCAGTTATTCTCACCGTTATTCATTATATACAAAGGGACATTTCTGCCTCTGATTTCTAGTTATACCCAGATTAGATATCTTCAGATGTCTGTAGCTACTTTTATAAGCCAAAATATCAGTATGTGAGTATTCATGAAGATGAAAAAAATGCCATAACTGAAAACCTCACTTAATTTACTTTGACTGTTCAAGTTGAGTAACGCGTACTCAAATGTGTAGCTACAGTAAATTCAGGGGAGTGCAATTTACTTCTTTTTTATTCCAGATATGGCAACTCTGTCATTTATAATTAATCTCCTTCACATCCATCTACTCTGATGGACTTGACTCTCCGAGCTCCTTTGTCACCGGTACATTAATGTCAGGGAGCCACTTTCTGCTGACAGTGACAAAGCTGTAAATCTGAGGTAAGTCTGTTCATCAGAAATGAGTTCAAAGACAGGTAGGATTTGTCCCAGTCAATCTGCTTTAAGCTCCACACATGTGGGAGGTTGTAGAAAGATTCTCTGCAGAGGGTTTGGCCCTGCAATGAGGTTACAGAGGGATGGGTATCATTCTCTTCTCCCAAGCAACACGAGGAAATGAACTCAAGTTGCACCAGGAGGTTTAAATTGGATATTAGGAAACATCTCTTCATCATAAGGGCTGTCAGGAATTGGAGCAAGCTTCCCAGGGAGGCGGCTGAGAGACCATCCCTGGAGGTATTTAAAAGATATGTAGATGTTGTTAATAGTTGGACTTGATGATCTTAAAGGTTGTTTTTAACCTAAAAAAATCTATGATTCTGTAAGGTTCTTGATGTATGTTGAATGATGTAACATCATTCTCAACTGATGATTCAAGTGGAGTAATTCACTTCAAAAGTTCTCTTGTAGCTGACTGTATGTAAGTCTCTATGACTCCAAATCTGATGCCTCTCCTACATAAGATGAATTTGTATTGGCACGTCCTCGATTAAAACTCCTGTTTCAATCCACATCCACTAAAGGATGACCTATAATTATGAAGGAGTCCTCCTTAGGAGGACTAGGAGAGATCTGGGTGAGATCAATTATTCCCTTAACACAGGCATCA
>NW_010263682.1:6241-12222 GCF_000690775.1 Eurypyga helias | reverse complement strand
AGCAGGAATTACTGTGGAAGAACCAGAGCCAGGCAGAATATCATAAACAGATTAAAAGCAGAAGTGATTATTTTAGTAATTAAACATTTCTTAACCGAAATTACAAGGAATGCACAAGCAGCATGAAAGGTCAGAAGAGATTTTTGAGAGTGCTCCAGAGGAAGGAAAGGGGAGAGGGGGGAAGCAATTAAACCCAGAGATAGAGGTTATGATACATAGAAGATTATTGCAAACAAGTGGTTGCCAGAAACAAACTGCATTGTTTTGAATGTTTAATTAATAATCTTTTTCATTAACCAATGCCACTGGGGAAGATGGATTGAAAAACATGCAGGAAACAAAACAGACATATTTCTTACTTGCTTGTATTTACATAAATATAGAAATCTGAAAAGTAAAACTGTTTATCTCCAATATCAGGGATCACAATGAATATGTGGTTATTACTAAGACTGCATGAGCAGGTCAAGTTTCCTAAATAACAGCAGAATATGGGAGTAGAGGGACCTTCTGAGACAAGCCAGGAGGTTACCCGATTGATTCTCTGCTTGAACTTCGATAGAACACTACATAAGGCAACCAGGAGCTATGAATCCACTACTTTGATTGCAAAGCCACTCCTGAATGCTACTTGCTTCTTGTTTCAGATCATGACCTTCACCTGTTTTGAAGGTACTTGCAAGAGGCTTAAGTTATTTAGCTCAAATTTTAAAGCTCACCCACTTGACACCACAACTAAACAACACATGCACTAATTGCCTGCTGAGCAAAATCTGTAAGATGTACTGATTATCTGGTATGACTCCAATTTTTTTTCTCTCCTCAAAATTGCCAGTTCACCTTGACACAAGGGACTATGTCTTCTCCTGCTGATTTAATCCTCTAAAATGACTCAACACATATCCAACACTCACAGTACAATCTTGACCCTTGCAATCAAGTTGACGAGTTCCCTGGCACTGCCCAAGTCAAGCATGGGAATGAGGAACCAGGGTAGCAAATAGGAAGGTGCTGTTGATCTTCGATCAAGGGCTAGTAGATAGACCTGTTATGTGCACCAGAAGCCTCCATCAGCCATTATGTATATTTTCACGGTAGCTTGATCTCAAATGTGGACAGGCCATGTTCAGTGAAGATATAACTCCGTAAGAATAGCCAGTGCACACACAGGCTGTCCTAGTTACTTGCAAGCAGTGATATTTCCAAAACGTATGCAACTTATCCATAGTCAGACAGATTTTACAGGGAGGTACCTGGTCCAAAGACATCTTTGTTCTGAGATCTCACTCCCCTTCTGCACATCACAAATACACATAATTAAAAAAGCCAGCAAAATTTGCCATCAGTATTCATTTGAATGGGCTGCAGAATGCATTTTTTTCTTTACTTTGTTGTGACTAATTCACAAATGTAGAAAAGATACCTTAGGGAAATAACACCCTTAAAGAAAAGAAAAAAAAAAAAAAAAGAATTGTCCCAGCACTTAAACCAGCCAAAAGTCCTAAGCAACCACAAACAGGCCATAATGACCTCAAGTGAACAATACCCCTTTTTGCTATCTCTAACAGATTGAGACAGTTACTTCCCATGAATCAGAAAGGATAAATAAACGCTTGACAAGAGCAGAGATTGAGGGTGTTTGTTACTCTTTTAAAAGGAAAAAGGCAAGCAGGTGGACTCAGAAGGCAAAAGGAATTGAATAAAGGACCAGTGTGTAGATGTTCAACCTCTTTCTTTGTGTTCTCTGCTTAGTGTGTGCTTTGCTATGCCAATGCACTCCTCCTCTGCCTTCAGCATTAGTCCACAAGGAAAGCTGTACTGTTGCTTAGAACTCTGACATGATCCGTGATTAAAGCAAGGCCTTGATCAAATGCAGTTTTTAGACTCTCAGCTTGCTATTCTATGCAAGAGAGTGACTTTGTCACACCACATGAATCAAAAGCCTAACTGGATGCTGTTGTAAATAAAACCACTTTAAACAGCAACAACAACAATAAGCAAGAATGAAACTTTGATCAAGCTACAGTTAATTGATCAAAATGTCCATTTCATTGTCCTTTCATGTCTAAGCTTCAGTAAACAACATGAGAGAGCAGAGCCCAGCATGCAGTAGTAGAAAGGAGGCCACAAAGGAAAGCCTGGCAAGTAAACAGAGATTAAAAAGAGAGGAAGAAAATAGATTATACAGAATAAATACAGAAACCTACTGTGCTCATGCCCAGAAGCTTAACCCAATTCTCCAGCTATGCCACTAAAAGGCAGAAGAATTTATAACCATCAGCAAAACACAGACTCTTATTTGCATTTATTTTCTCACAGTAACCATATGAATTCTTTCTACCAAAACCAGAATGTGATTTGTGCAAAACTAACCCAGTATAATGCTTCCAATATGAAATGGATCAAGCACTGGAAAAGGATATTGACTTTCATTCTTATGAAATCTGAGAAGAAACCTTGTCTTTTGTTAACAAATAAACTAGGTTTTCCACTCCATTAAAAGTAGAATTGCTATGGTTGCAATTTCTCTCTCATCTGAAAGGTAACAGGACAGTCCCAAAGATTCAATCTTTCTCAAAGACATTCAGGCATATTAACAGCAGCAAGGGCCACTGAAATATCTCAAGATTCTTACAAGCAGTCAGAAAGCTTACAGGCTCCCTTTCTTTCTCCCAGTCCTTCCTCTTCCCCTTGGGCAATTCAGCACCCGGATATTTAACTTCTCTGAATCCTCTCTCAAGAGAGCCAAGGCTTCCTCCACAATTCAAACAAAAAGCCTAAGGACACCTGCCTAATTTAACAAAATCCATCCTTGCTGATTATCCCTTGCAGACCTGAAAGTCTCTTTGGTGCGAAATTCACTTGTTCTTGGGCTTAATTTAATAATTTGAGATGCACGAGTATTCTGAAACAGAGACCTGCTTTTGGAGAAATTCCAGGTCATGTTTTTACATACAGAATAGTGCTCTTATTTAATTTTTTATTGTTAATAAAATGTCTTACTTTGTTGCACTTCAGTGTCATTTGGGCTCTGCAATAGATTTCACATAAATGCATACAGAAGAAAAAGAGAAATCCAGGTGTAACCGAATCAAGTTTCAAGTGCTTTCAGAAGGGCTCTGAGGCAGCAATGGTCTGAAGTAAATCAGCAACAACCAAAGGTAAAATGACTTATTCTTCCACAAAATACAGGTACTGAAATTATCATGATAGTTAATAGATAGATTAATAGAGCTGACATGATTTGAGGGCAGTAGCTACTACAAAGCAAGGAAATTACATCATTCAGACATGTAAATTACAGAGATGTGTATAGACAAAAATAGGGTTTATAAAACCTCATCTATCATCCTCAGAAGGTCAGGCACCCAGCTCACCCCTCTTAGGGTAAATCATTGCACTCACTTTTTTACTAAATGTGTTTGTTATTAAAAGTTAACTAAATCACATCCATACCTGGTTATTGTTAGTCTGTCTTTTCCACCTACATAAAGTAAAAAGTCTTTTTCAGCCATGGATTACTAACATCCTTTTCATTCCATTTCCTTACATTCCATTTCCACTAAACTAATGTAGTGGAAGAACTAGCAAATTTGAACTATTTATTTAGATAATTGGCCTAGGATTCAGTTTTATTAACATATTACTTTCTTTTCTAACTTTTCTGTGAACAGTTGGTGAAATCCTGCATGTGTGATTCAGTACTGGCTCTTAAGAGAAAAAAAAAGAGCATAAAAGAGAGGGATGTGGACAACCGCAACTACATAAGGTACAACATCCTTAAATGATACTTGCTTCTCACCTCCAGTCAAGAAAAGAATTTGACCTAAACAAGGACTGCATCAATATAATTTTGGATACTCAAACTGTACTGAAAACCAATGGAAACAGTGATGTGATATAGAGGCTATTCTTCAAATGGGAAATTTAGACTCATGAACTTCAAAATGTTATAACACTTCCATTGCAAAACACGGCTTTGCTTTATAACACCTGACTACTCCCAGCCAAGATTTTTGTCTGCCTTAAGAAATATAATTTTCCTCTGCTCTAGGATAAATACCTTGCTGTTCCTTCCTCCAGCAGCTACTGTTTTCCTCAGAAAGCCTGAAGGTTGTAAATGTACTCCTTTCCCTCCTTCCACTCTCTCTTCTCTTTCACCCACCTGCAATTTACAGGTCAGCAGCCAGGTGACTGGGAGGGAACTGCCCTTTGTTTCTCTGCTCCTTTTGGAGAATTCTGCTAAGCCCCACGAAAGTGGAAAATTGACTTCCAGGGCTGATATAGAGTCCACGGCTTGCTGCAGCATAAATCTCACTTTTCTGATTTCCCAGTACCTTCTTCACTAGCATTTCTTCTTGGTTCAGCCTTCTGATTTTGCTTGCACTGTAACTCGCACATCTGTAGCACTTCATGGCCTAAACCCTTGGCCCAACGTTTTTCTTCCTTTTTGACACACATTGCCATCACACACTGGGTTTCTAAATTGATCAAATTTAAGCCTGTTCTGAAAGGGGGAAAAAAATGTATATTTTAAACTTCTTATTGCTGCATCAATACATATGGAATAAGAAAGGTCTAGTTGTCACAGCAACTGACACATTTGCAAGCCACAGTGATTGCTGTCATCTCTAGACCTCCCCAAAATGGAGAAAATCTACAAAACCTATCAACAACAGACACAGAGATATGGTCATTGATTAGGAGATAAATGCTTTTGTGGGTCACAGCATCAGCAAGACTTTGCATTGTCACAAATAGGTGACTCTCTGTATCTCAATCCTCACCTGCGTGAGGAGGCAGCAGAGGCAAACAATTGAGAAATTGTGAGGGTGTGTAATCAGCATTGTGATTTACATGCTGGTTAGTTTTTCCCCAGGTGAGTATTTGGGTCATAATTTACATCCCAAGTGGAAATGTACAGGTGCAACAGACAACTGACATGAGTTAGGAGCTGCTAAGTATTTCCAAAATCAAGTGTCACTGCTTCTACTAAAATACACTGAAATCACTGTCCACGGGGCTTTGTTCAGATCAACACTTTCCTTAGCCAAACCACCAGCCAACCAGCGCCAGCCCTTGCTGGGCCTCCACTTACCAGCACTGCTTTATGCTCACAAACCACATGGAAAATGAGCAGGATGCAGCTACCTTAGGAATAGCATGTGGAGGAAGACGGAAGATACTTCTGCCTTTCTCAGTCTCCAATAATCTGTGGTTCAGAAATTTCTAAAGCCTGTAGATGCAAGGCTGAGTTTAACTGCCCTCGTAACTCCCTTTCTCTTTTGTGAAGGTGTCATCATTTGAACCTGTGTACACATTGGGATTCCACACCCTGGGACAAATCGCTTCTGTTGTGGTATCACACGCTGTGTTATTTGAGACTTTCAGCTGTCTGATTCATGGGATGTCTCTACTCCTGGCACTATGAAAAACAATGAATAATTATTTCTTATTCCAGTTTTTGGTGTTCATCATGATTTGTTAGGCTTCTGTCATAGCTGCAGAAACCATTATCTCTTTTCCAGGTCAAAAAAAATCCTTCTTACCCTGCTTAACCTCTACGTGTGTGGAAGTCATTTCACATTTTTTAGCCATCCTGCCACTCTCCTTTATACATCACACAGTGCCATCACACCCTGTCTGAGGCGAGTAATGCACCGTGCTCACAATCTTCCACAATTATTTTTCAACAAGCATTGCATTTTAGTTTTTAAGCTAAAATTCTCAGAAATCTATCCACTAGAACACTACAGTCCTTTTACAAAGCTCATGAGAGTTAGCTCAGAGCATAGTTCGTAATTGCCCTCTGTAGCGGAGCATTTCTTACCAAAAACACACACTCTTTACAGGTGAACAGTGTGCCCCAATGATAGAACAAAAATGGGACTTACCAAGCAGGCCCCAAACCAGAGACAACCCACTGAAGTTTATTATTCCAGCTTCTACATTCCTCATAATTATTCTCTTACTGTCTCCTT
>NW_010263682.1:0-6210 GCF_000690775.1 Eurypyga helias | reverse complement strand
TCCTGCTGAGAATAGAAGTGGATATCCAAAACACTGCTGGGCACAAGCAGTGTAACCCCTTTTTGTTTCAGAACCAATTTCTACTGGCAGAACTTAAGTGTTTATCTGATATTTACTTCTTCTTGAAGGCACACATTAACTGGCCTAATCCAGTCTTTTCCACAGCCCTCTGACTTTTGGCTGATTACCTTATAGATGTTGTTTAAATGCTCTACATTTCCAGTTATCAAAAGTCAAGACAATTTACTGCTAAAATCCAAGCAACACTAAACAACATATCTAAGCACTAAACCAAAAAAGTCCACCACAATCAGAGCTGGTAGAGCATATATCAGATGATGAAGGGAAAAGGATAAAAGTAAGAACCAAATTTCACAGCGTGATCAGCATTTAAAATCACATTGGATTTTGTTCAATTTATGCTTAAAGCCTTATTGACATAGCATCACTGCACGGCAGTTAGTATTACAATAGTGAGAGGTGATTAAAAAGAATGTACAACTCCATTAAACAAGTATCTCCAATGCTGGATATTACATTTTTAGATGGATAATACAAAGTGAAACAATATGTTGACTTGAAACATTATTATTTTTCCTATTTCCATTTTTACTTTTGCTTAAAGAACATCTGTGAGATACCTTAAAAGCACAAGATACCCAAATAGAATACTTAAAACTTGAATTTTGTAGCAATTCGGCATGGGGGAAGTAAATTATGCCTATCATGTAAAACCTTAGTTGAGTATTAGAGAGGAGAAAAAAATTGCTTCAAAGCTTCTAGCTATTTTATCTTGCTGACTTAAAAACTTGTGACTATGGTGGTTATAAATGGAAGTAGTGACATTTTTACTGCAGCAGCACAAATGTCACAGATGTAATAATAGCCCACTTGTGTCATTGTCCAGGCTTAAGCATATATGCACACACAGAGAGACAGAGAACTGCTGTCAGTTATATCTTTATTACTTCTACAGTGAGTGATGCTTTGCAGCCCAAACATATACCCCAAGCGCCAAGCTTGATAGGCTTTTTTTCTCATTTAACAGCCCAAATGTACATCCCTAGCCACTGGTTGGATTTTCTGTTATTGCCTCATGCTTGCAGCGCTTGATAAATGAGCTCTAGGCAACTGAGCTCTCCTCTCCAAGAAACATCAAATGAACAGCACTCTGGAAACACTAAGAGTTGCCCAGTATCCCATCTGACTCCGATTAAGCTTAAAATATAAAGAGCTAATCTTGTCAGCACTTATTGCTGTGTAAGAACTGACTACAATGAATAATAGTCCCTCAGAAATCTACCCAGAGTAGACATGCTGCCATCACTTGTAGCATTAAATGACTAAATTAAGTAGTATTGGGGTAAAGATTACACAAGCAGATCTTTAACAGGTACAATATTTAGGAATATTAGCTTCAGACATAACAAGACAATTTGCCTGCATGTACTGTGCGATCAATTTTCTTTTCTTCTTTGCAACAGTGTAAACAACTCCTACACCTTGGAAAAGCAAACAAACAGGTATGTACAATGTATTTAATAATAGAACACTAAAAATATTTCTGTTCAAATAGTCAGAATTGCAGCAGAAAGCCTTAAGCTAATGTCTTTTATGGATCCATTAGCTTGAGTAGGTGCTGAATTTTTGAACTGGAATAACAATTTGCATACGCTGCCTCAAATCTGTACCTTGCAAAGTGTGTTTGCTAATTCTGAAAGATGAAGCTATTAATATATTATCCAGGTGTGCCTGAACAGTGTGCTATATGAACTGCAGTGTTTTACAATCTCTCCTTTAGTTTTTATTAATATTCCATATTTAAGAAAGCAGGGGATTTTTCAGTCATCTCATTGAAGTATCAAAGTTGTTTAGTAAAAAGATTTCTGAGATATTAATTTCTAATAAATTAATATAGATGCATTTGTATTTCAGCAAGTGGTCAAATCATGCATTTCAATTTAATTTTCAACTTAATGTCTAATTCATGTAGAACATTTTCGCATGCTTTTCAAAGCTACTAATATTAGTCAGACATAGTCTAGTTGGTAATAGCTTCCACAAGTAATGAAAGTCATTTCACCCTACTAAATGCACTGCTGTGGCTTTTTTTTTTTTTTTTAATGCAAAGAATTCACAGAGCCTCTCATTACTAAGTTGACCTCTAAAGAAAGACAGATGGGAATTTCTTGCAATTCGAATGTATTTTAGCCCACGACCAATGCTGCTGAAATCTATAGTTATGATCTTACTGGAGACAGCTTCTCCTTAGGAATCAAGGTGTAAGATGTAAAGGGAAGTAGTCACAACACTGACTAACGAGTAAATGTAATGGCAGACTAGTCTATATCTCCTTTAGGTAGAAAACCCAGTGCTTTTCTGGACAGAAGTTCAGATCATCAAATGAGGCACTACATTTGAACTACCCCCTAAAAGAGCTTATATCTTGCCACTGATTATAGGGAAAATTTAAAAAAAAAAAAAAAAAAAAAAACACACCAGATCAAAGAATAATTTTTCTGGAGCCCATGAGAGCTAAGCCATGTATGAAGGGTTGCACTGCCTGTCATATTGCATCTGAGTGCCTGAAATTACAACTGTAGCACTTCCTTGCTACCCATGTGTCTGCAGCCCTAATAGTCTATCAACACCACATTCTTCCATACTTGTTAATGGTAGCAGCAGCATAATCACTTGTCAGTCTGAAACCTCTCCCCTTACAGAACAGAAGTGTGAAAAGGAGTAGGATCTCACCTAAGTACAGTCCAGCACTCACATGAGTTCTGGGTTTGTTGGATAAAAAGAAAGTCAAAGAAGGAAGTTTTTCATGGAGGTTGAATAGGATCTACATCCTTTGAACTGCTTGCTTCAGGGAGCTTTCCTGAATGCAGTCTACCATAGTTTTATCAATACAAAGGGATATTTCCTCTGCAACATGTACATACATTTGAGAAGAGAAGCCTTTTAAATTATTCATCTATGTATATAAATAACTAGGAGAAAAACATGACAAAAACTTGAGATAAGCACAAGAAATTTGCTAGAAAATCTCCTGTAAATTGTACTTTAGCTAAATTACCTATACTGATCTTAATTATTCAAATGGCTCCATTTAACAAATAAGATGTCTGAGAATGACACAGGAATACGCATCCTGATTCAACTTCCCAACCTGTTTAATTAATATGCTACAAAGCTAAATAATCTTAAGGGGAGACATAAGAGTTGTGATTCATATTGCACAGGTTAACAGTTGTTAACTAGTAATACACCCAAAAGAACTTTCAATCTAAAGGGTGCATTCACTCTTCACATATTCTCTATTTAATATTACATTTTAGGACTGCCTAATTATTGCTGTCCTTCCCCTTAAAAAGAATTATTTATAGCATACATTTGAACATTCAAAAAATATGCCAGAGTAGTTGTGTAGACAGACTTGCAAAATTCTAACTAAAGGAAAAAAAAATAATGTCATTAAGTACTAAACTGCAAACTACAGTGCTTGGGTTGTGGAACTGGAATTTTCCAAACAGCAAAATTTCATCAGGATTTTTTAACTCCTGCAGTGAGCCTGTGCCAAACTTTGGTCATGATATAAACCCTGAGGATGACAATATTTGGTTGCAAGCCTGCCTGCCATACAGAAGACTATTGAATACTATTATGATATATAAATAGAAGACATTATATGCTCCATGTATTGTAATAAGTAAGAAAATATTTTCCTAATTCTCTTGCATATAAATTGAGCAGATGTACTGCATGTGAAACAATAGGGAACAGTACAATTGAAAATAAAAGCCACTTTAGAAAAGAGTAGAAAATTTTAAAACACTTAAGAAGAAGGAGTATTTTGGGTATCTCTGCAAAGCCCTGCCTTGCGTGTCCTTACAGGTCCATAGAAAGAAGTTTAAGAAACAAAACTCACTTTTGTCAAAGTGAAGGTTAATGTATAATTTCATCACAAACCATGAGAACCTAAATACAGCAGACATTTTCAGTAGGAAAGAACCTCTTTAGGTGAACTAAAGGGCAGATGAGATCCAGCTGAAAAGATAGAGTCTGCAATAAATGACTTGGATATGTTGTACAAGTTGTCTTTAAATTTGCTACTAAAATGAAAACTTGACATTATGACATTGACTGAAAAATAACCTTTTAAATTGTGTATGATGACTAAAAAAGTAAGTGCACACAAATATTTTAATAAATGCTATGTGTTACAATAAACAAGGATGTACATGAAGGAAAATATATACACGCTAAAATAAGAAAGATGGTGTTTGTGGTCTAAGAGCATTTTTATTCTTTGGTCAAAAGGCAACTGACACTACAGACACAATGCAAAGAATACTGAAGCAGAAGTTTTGTGAGTCAAGGTCTAGAAGAGATGAGATGTGAATAAAGTAGCTGGATGGTAATGTCATTGGAGAATCTGGGCTTACCTTTTCACTTCAGGACATGGATGTCCTGTCCTACCTTAGGATATTTTAAGAGAAAAAAAGAGAGCTTCATAAGCTCATTCATACAAATGCTATGCTTCTAAGAAAACACCTTCCTGTACCTTTTACATGATTGTGCTTGATCTGCTTCCACAGATGGAGCAGGTCAGGTTACATGACTTTAAATCTTTTTGAGTTGTATGTCTTAGGACAGTAGGCTGTTACAATTCTATCATTTAAAAGGGACTTCACATTACGCAGGTTAGTGTAAGATTCCCATTGCTAGAGTGCTGCACTTGTAAAACATCTCGCCCTGTCAATTAGCCAACAAAGGATACCACTAGAGTGATGAATCAGTGGCTCACTATAGGATGTCAGTTGCCAGCTAACCATGAACTTTAAGTTTACAATGAGATCAAGCAACATAGTGACAACAAAAGAAAAAACGGTCATATTACCACAATACTTACTACAGTAATTATCATTATTACATATTACATGTAATAATATTTATATAAAATTGTATAATTATTCTACTATTCATTAAAAACTTTACTTGATAGCCTGTCAGTGTAAGGAAATTTAAAGATTAATTAACCCTGTGAACATACATATTCTGCCAATTTTATTTTCAAAAGTCTGTGAAGTTCCTCATAGACATTTAACTATGTGAAAGACGTACTAAGCTTAAGAGCTAAAGATTTAGAAACTCTCTGTTCCCAAAAAGAGGACTTTTCCAAAAAGAAAAGTAATGATTTTTATTCAAAGATGCATTGAGCTGAATTGTATTTGACATACAAAAAAGGTATCATCAATGTGTTTCAACTACTGATGAGATTTATAAGCAAATTGTTGGCTAGCAGCCAATACAGAGTGCCACATTCAAAAGCTTACATATAATTTGGCATATTTCTCTCAGAGGGATGTTTTAACCATCAGTAGAACATAGACAATAGAGATATAAACAGCAAACGGGATCAGAACATTGGTTTACTAATTCAACTAAAAGCACTTATACAAGAGGAAACTCAGAAACAGGAAATTGAACCAACACTGCAAGAGTGTTGAAAAAAGCAGCCATTTCCAATATTACTGGAAGGCTCAAAAATGTCAGTTACTTTGCCAAAGATGAAAGCAGAACCAAAGCTGCCTCTCTTCAAGAAGGACGCTATCTGCTAGCACATGTAAAAGTAGACAGAGCCTCAACCAACACAAATCCTCTAAGGCCCAGTATTACATGTGGCATGAATAAGGGCACGCTGGGAAGCAACTTAGGAGGAGGAGGAAGAAATGTTTGCATTAAGACCAGTTTGGGTTAAGACTGGACAGAGAAGGAGACTGTAGGAAAGGAAGGTTAGAGCACAGACTGGGCACAGAAGACAATGATATGAAGAAATGAATATGGGGATAAGGAGAGATAAGAGAAGGTCAAAAAGAAGAAGGGCATTCACAATGTAAGCGGTGCATTTCTAAATGTCCCCAACATTTTCCTTTCCTGTCCCAAAGGAACAAATAGGGATAATAGGAGAAAAAGAAGGGGAAAGAAAAAGGACAGCACATGCTGGAGATGGGGAAGTGACCAGTCAGACCTGAAGCTCTGACACCAGATACATACAGCAATATTTCACTGAAGAAATTAGTCCTTTAATGAACACTGCCATGTCAATTAAAACCCTCAATCAGGCTTTGCCATCAAGAGTCTCTACTGAGTTAGCTTGTATGGTTCTATAAGAAGACATCTTCTTACATGCCTTCTGTAAAATCA
>NW_010263681.1:41807-55423 GCF_000690775.1 Eurypyga helias | reverse complement strand
AACTCTATTTTTAAAAAGAACCATTTAAAAAAGAACTGCAATTCTCATTTATGAGTGCAGTCCTATATAAGTTTTTGAATTTCAATACTATATATTTCATCTGGACACGTATGGACAGGCAGAAAGGATTAAAATTTGCTGAAAAACACTATGTGCACCAGAACAGGACTAATAGCATTTGGTGTTGAAGAAGCAAACAAATATTAACAGTAACGTTATAATCTGAATTCCTTTCGTGAAAATAACAGTGGTTAGTTTTTTTCCCCCTTGACTTTAAATTGTAAACCTAAACACACAGGGAAGTCTTAAAATCAATTTTCAGTTTATAGTACACAAACTGCAAGATACTTCACATGTGCATTGAAGCCATCTGTTTTTCAAGTGTAATTTTTAAGTGATTTTAGTTTCATCTGCTTTTACTTTAAGAAGGAACCATAAACCATATCCCCATTAGATATGCTTTTAAAATAAGAAAGAATCAATAGACCTTTACAGAGTGATTGCCATGTTAATCGTGAAATATTATGTTTATTCAATGAATTTGTGGCTTGAAACTCTTAAATTAGCAGGTATATACATTACTGTGTTTAATAACAATGGATGATAACCTTGGATTTCAGTTAATTAGTAATAACCTCATGAGAACTTTATATATTTTCTTACAACAACAATTACAAATAATCTTAGTTATGTAATTGAAATATAATCTATTTAATTTCAAGTTGCTTTTACTGAGCCATTTAACATCTCATAGATAAATCAACACTATCCATTAATGAAATGGAAAACACAGAGCTATAAATCAGGTCTTCTGTTTGGAGGAAACCTTGATAGGAACATAAAAATACATAAAATTTCTCAATTAAGAAATATCAGTTGTCCAGCTATATTTTCACAAATATACAAACAAAGAAGTTAACAGAAAAAGGGAAATGAGGAAATAATTTTTAAAACATACTTTTGTGCTAGATATTAAACTGGAAAAATTAGGCTGGTGAAATAAGTAATCAGGACACTTCCAATTTTGTATCAGTGGTTTGAATATGTCCATTAGTAGATTTCATATACCTCTCTGTGGCAAATGACAAACATACAACTGTACATTTCAGGAAACTGTATAGCTTCATAAAAAGTAATTTAAAAAAAAATCTTCATTTTCACAATATTTAGGTGAAAGCTGCTTTTCAAACGGAAAGTTTATGAGTAACATTGGTTTGTTGTTTGCATTTTAATTGAGCTTCCTTCCCCATCTGTTCCCTTCCTAAGGCATGAAAAAAATCCTCACTTCTTTGCTTTTTAGTTTAGCTTTCTTATAGTAAAGGTTAATATTCACTTTTGTGTTATTTTCTTTGGTTTAGTCTATGACACCACCAAAATATATTAAGGAAAATTATATCTATCATTACTTACAGGTCAGACGAGCCTTGTTACCTTACCAAGAGAAAATTTTGAAAAAATTGGAGAGACGTGCACATATAATGTGATGCTTCTTTGTTTGAGGCGAGACAAAATTGTCCTGCATTTGAGAAATGATTGCTTGCCACCTTTCTGAGCTAGTTAGTCTTGTACTCATTATTAAATAGGAATTAGGTTTATGCTAAATACACATTTTCAACTCCAAAGTGTCTTATAATTTGCATTTTGGACATTATAATTCTTCTGAATCCACCAATGTTGTGGATTTATGCTGACTTGCTGGTTGTTGCTTACAGATCAGTAGAGGGTCTTAACTCCTGAAAGATTCTTATTATTTGTATTGAGATATTTATTGTTTGTATCTAAATAAGGTAACCAATATCATCCTCCTATAATATTAGTCAACTAGTGGGTTGAAAGGCAGGTAATCTAAATAGTGGAGCATTGTAGACATCAATTAAGTAATTTCATTAAATCACAGGAGATTTGTGACACTTCAGAACTGATTCCAAACTCATCAGTACTAGATCCAGGTAATGACTCCCACACAATTCTTTGTTTCTCTTCAGTTCTAAGTGAAATATTTTTTAATTATTAAACTTTTAAAATTGGATATGTAGGACAAATAAAAATGAAAAAGTGAGACTGCTACAATAATTTTAATATTAATTACACCTTAAACATGCTGAAGGAACATTGGTACCAATGGTTGAAACCTTTTTTTTTTTTATGAAGGCATTGATTATTCTTATATGGATCATGTGTCATGCATAGGAGCTGCTAGCACTTAGACACCTGTGCCTTCAAGATGTGCAAAGCTGATGAATGATCAGACACAGTAAATGTTTGAGCTGGGACTTTCTCTAGTATCTATCTAACTACTATCAAGAGAAAATAGAATATTTTCCTCCAGTCTTCTGGTGAGGTTAGTTTTTCCAGTCACTTTCTATCCAATATAGTAAAACCCCGCCTAGCAAAATCCCAAAAAGCCACTCTCACAAGTCCCCCCTCTCCCCTCTTCCAGTGGAGGGCGAGAATTGGAGGAAAAAGACAAGGAAGTTCATAAAATTGAGATAAGAAGTTTTTACTAATTGAATATAAATGAATAATATAAAAAAATTAATATGTACAAATGCTACAAATAATAAGTAATAAAAATAATAGAAAATAAAGCATATGATACAATATGATACCGATGCACAACCAGATCCCAGGAAGTGAGAGTCAGAGCCGAGCCAGAGAGCCCAAGAGCCAGAGTCCTAGATCTGGAGCCTAAGAGCTGACGCAGCAGAGTCTGAGTGAGCCCCGTCAGCAACAGCATGACCAGAAAAGCTAACAGACCCGCCAACTCACTCACAAACAAGCCAGCAAAGGAGTTAGCAAAGTAGCTAACAAAGGAGTTAGAGAGTGTTAGCAAGAATAAGAAAGTGAAAGTGAAATGGCCCCAGAGCCCACTCCCTGTCTATGTACTGAGGATGATGTACTATGGAATTAAATACTTCCTTGGTCAGTTTGGGTCAGCTGTCTGAGCTGCGTGTCCCCTACACTGCCTGTAGCGAGAGAGAGCTGGGAATGCAGCCGCAGTATCAGAAGCTGAGAGAAACCTTGAGCTGGTGCAGGCACTCCTCAGCACCAGCTAAAAAGAGACCTTATCAGTATTTTTCTGAGCATAAATCCAGGAATATATCTTCATACCAACCACTGTAAAGGAAAGTTAACTCTTTCCTGACTAAAACCAGCACACTGCAACTGCTACAGGATTTTTTTAGGAATTAAGAATTCAATTTATTATCGATTATGTCGAGCGTGCCCAATGAGTGTGCAACTCTTTACATTAAGGGAAAGATGTAAAAAAACACAAGGAAATAAAATGTGGAGTAGCTGAACTACTTCACTTGAAAACTGATTTCTGGGGTTGTTGAATTTCATCTTACTTTACACAAAACCCACACATCAAAAAAAAAATTTCCCTTAGATGCCTAGAAGCAATACTACTTGACACAATTATCCTAAAGTTTTTTTGCTCTTATATTCTGAATCCAAACAATTTCCAGATCTTAGCTTTATTTGGCCTTTTCTAGTGCCAATGCATACATCAAGAAATGCCTCAACAATGATAATGATTTGAAGTGAGCTGGGGCTCAACGCTACATTCTCCTGTGACCTCTTGTGCTTCCTTTCAGGGAATCTTTAATACAGGAAAATGTAACTGCATGAAGTGTATGGTTCATATCCAGCCTGCACAAAGGACAGAAGTTACAGCAGTGGGTGATGCCCAAAGTGCTATAGTTCAAGAAAGTGTACAAGAAAGGTCTATGAACAGGTGGTAGCATGGATTTGAATATATAACTGGCTGGAAGTTTACTACTTGCTGTCTGTGAGGAGGCTTCTGAATGTTTAAGACATGGTTGAAGAGTCACTGGTGCAGCAGCAAGCAAAGGAATAACAATCAATAGTTGTAACAGGTCAGAGTGACTACAAAAGCTCTAAAGTGGGATAAATTCAGCTGTGTGGAATAATGTAAGATTTTGAATTTGGAGATATTTTTGCCATTATTGAAAATAACAAGGAGATGCTACTTGAAGATAATGTGATGTGCTGGCATTTACATGAGTATGTGGTGCAACACAGTGAAAAGGCTGTTGATGGGTGAGATGTAATTCTAGGACAATGGGGGAAAAACTTTGTGAAATGACAAAATGATGAATTTTTAGTTCTAAAAGAGGAAAAAGACAAATGCATGTTTGTATTTACTGAAAATGGACATTGAGTTAATCTAAAGTGCAAATAAATGTTCAGAGCAAAACCTGATTTGTAAAAGGTCAGCCAGAAGACCCTTGTGCAAAGGCCATACCTCAAACATCAAAAAACATGTGTTTCTATAATTGGATTATTTAGAAATGAAATTAATATCAACATACTGAAATAGAAGAGGTGGCAAGATTATCATGCATTCAGCAAACTTTAAATGCAGATTAAATACTCAAGTAATATAGGCAAACAGGAAGGTAGAAAGAAAAGCTAAGGGCTGACAGCAAGGGTTTCAGAAAACATCTCTGATTTACAAGGAATGTATAGTCAAAATCATCATAATAAAAAAGTTTAAAATAAGTTAAATAGTTCATTGTGGCCAAAAAAAAAAAAACAACCAGGACACCAAGGGGGTAAGAACTGCCCTTTCCCAGCAGCAGCATGCTTAGATGAGCTCAGCTGCATGTGCAACTGCACATTTAGGCTAAAGTTTCACATTACATCTGGGCTAATCAAGCAGTGACAGCCACAGAGAAAGTCTGTCTTGCAGCAGGTGGTGAGAGACTGAAAACAGGATTGTTCTTTTGGGCAGAAAATCAGCTGTTGCGTATTGCCGCTGTTTTGCAGTGAGCAATGCGTCTTTCCCAACTGTTATGCCCCATATCAATTTGTACACAAACAATCATACCTGACAGGAAGTTTATGTGCTATAAATGTATGTTGCTAATTTCTATTGCTTTATGGTGTATGGTCAGAATTGTAATTAATAACTTTTGGAGTTACAGTGGAATGGGAGTGGACCTAGGGTGTCTTATGTAGCCCTCTTTTCCTGAGCACACTGTAAGAGACATAGCAGAAGGATCTCATGCATCCTGCAATAGCTGTGAACCTAAGTCCAGAAACTAAGTACAACTGTAGTGGTGAAGTCTAGAAAAATATATAATATTGCGTTATGCTCAGTAGGATGTATGAAGTAGTTAAAAATCCTTGTTATAACTCCTCAGCCTATACAGTATGAAGTTTTTGTGGAATTATTTTTTTGGCTTGGAGGAAGAAAAAATATCTACCTGCCTCTTCAAGGTATGTTTGCCGACAAAATTCGGTTCAACTGTGACCTATTGGAAAAGACCTATGCTTTCTAAATATATGTCACTGGGGTATGTGTGAAACTGTTTTAGCAGAAGACTGTTCTCTGCCAGCATTTGCTGAATCTGCACTTGGGTCTACTGGGCTAGCACAGTTACAACAGAAGTTCAGGAGTCACAGGTCTTGCGCCTTTTTTTTTTTTAACTGTTAAATAGATTTTGAAGAGTACTGTACAAAACAAAAAGGTAGAAGGAAGAGGTCATGTGGGATAAAGAGTGGTTCCTTCTCATAAAACAGAGTTTTGTAGAGCTGAAATGATTTAATTTTCCTTTCTAATTGAACTAAATATGTGGAATGAAAAGCAGAAATTCAAATCAGTTCTACGATTTTAGGGAGCTGGAAGTTTGCTGTGACACTATCTATTTATGCATTCACATGCTACACCTGAAAGCTGTCATTGCAAAAAAAGTTCAAGTTTTGGTTTCTTTGAAATAAAGGTATGTTTTTGTTTTTTCCTTTGTACACAGTACTGAGTTTTTGCAGACCTCTTCCTGTTGTTGGATCTGAATTGTTTTTATTATAAGCCCAGTCCTGCTTTCCTAACATTTCTGGGAAAATAGAAAGGGTTATTCTCATTTCCATCACAAGCTGGGCTATTCAGTAATGAAATAAAGTTTATAAATTATCAGCAACTGATCAGTTATATAACTGCTGTTTTCCGCATTTATGCAATTTAATTTGGAATGCTGTTTACAAAATACCAAATGACCGTTTGTTCTTGCAGGCTGCTAGAGACTATCAGCAAGAGTTTCTGATGTTTTATGTGGGTTTTCTTTCTAACTCTGTAGGAAAACAATCAAGTTGATGATTTCCTGCCTTAGTTTTAATTGCTAATAAATCACTCTGCTTCCACATCATGCTTTCCAGCACACATCAATTATCATCTGCTCTCTTCTTCAGGAGATGGCTAGAGGTGCCTCTACCTTAAAAATCCAATATTTTCTCTTGATCTTTGAGAATGATTGTAAGGAAAGATGTTCTAATGAAACTGTCAGCACCTCATTGTCTTGGATATTCTAGGTACATGTTGATTTCCCCTTCAGTGCAAAATGTCTTCAGCTGCGACCCTTTAATTATGTGTCAATGTGACCAGGAAAGCACAGCCTGAGACAAAAGAAAAAGCAACACATTTTTAAACCTTCATTTTCTTTTTTTTCCTGGGAGATCCTGCTATAGGCTTCTATATATCTTCTATAACCCAAGGACTCAGCAATTTTGAATTTTGTACCTCATATGTCTTTGCAGGAGGCTTTAGTATTACATTTCCTGAAACAATGATATGTTTCAAAACAAAAATATTTTTTGGATTCTTCTTTGCCATATCTTTCTTTGAACAATTTTCAGTTGTGGCTCCAAACATATTTACAAATCAAATAATTAATTTCATAATATTTCAGTCTCCCTGGATATCTAAGCACTTTGGATTTTCTAGCACTTTGTCAATAGTGGATGTGATTATGACTTTTAGCTTATGTTATGTCAGAACACACTTCAGTTGGGCGTGATGCATTGATGGTGGAGAGGCCATGGTCATCTTTCTATTTCTTAATATACAGCTTAGGATCCATGCAATTTAGGATCTTGAGAGAGAGCCTTCTCAATTGCTCTCTAGAACATCCAGAGATTTGTGCATTTAAGTATCTAGGTTTGACACTGTTCTCACATTGGACACAGTAATTTGTAACAATATAAGCATAATTTGTATAAATAGAATTTAAATATAGTTTAATGATATAATTATGGAAATGTGTATAATATTTTTTGATAAGTATTGCAATATTAAAGAGCAATATATTTAGATGTAAAAAAATGATGTGGACAGTTGTTATTTCATTTGTGCTGATTTTATTTCTGTAGAGTGTTGTTATGGGTTTCCCTTACAAGCCAAAATTAGGGCATTTGTTTCAAATGTTATCTATAAGACCAACCCTTAAGGGATGTGGGCAAGATGGTATGCTTATACTGTGCCTCTGTGCAAGGGTTTGTTACCTGGTACTTTTAATTTTTTTGCTGAAGCCTTTGACATTGTCTCAGTATTTTCAGTGCATGAACACTTTATGACATGGTTCAGTATTAGCTGAAGTGAATGCCACCTCAGTGAACACTGAGTTATGAACCATAAGAAAATCAGATTTAATTACCATGAATGTATGACAGGACAAGTCAGTAACTTGAAATTCTCTATCTAACATTACATGTGGTATTGCTAGCAATGATGTACACAGCTAAGGAATGAAGTGATTAAGGGTCCTAAACCTACAATCTTCTCCCCCTCAACGCCTGCTCCCAGTCCCTGGGACAGATTTAGATTTCTGCCTGTATCCTGGTGGAAGTAGGCTTGGATGGATAAAATTTCTCTTAAACCATTCTCACCTTCATTTTCTCTGTTCTGAACTCTGGCATATTCTCCAAGTCTTTTTTGCCTAGTAAGTACCTCTGTTATTCCTGTAGTCCTTTAGTGTTATATTTCTATTTCTCTTGGTTGTCCTGCCACTCCTTTTTTAACCACCTGATCACATGATGTCTGCTTGGGAGAGATAGGATGCACCTCACTAAGAAACTGCAAAGTTATTTTTGTTAGTGGAATGACCGACTTGGTAAGGTTTTAAACCAATAAAGCCATGAGAGGGAGAGAGTTACTAGTAGTCCTGTGAGGGAGCGATAGACAGGGTTGACGAGCCAAGGGCCTGGGATAACGAGACAGGACATTGCTCAGAAAATCAGCAATGTACCCTTGATAGAAGAGGATCATGTTAGGAACCACTTCTGCAAACTGGACATGCCTAAGTCTATGGCCTCCTATGGGATGCACCTATGAGTGCTGAGGGATCTGGGTGATGCCATTGGAAGGCCATTGTTGATAATCTTTGATCTGTACTGATGGTTGGGAAAAGTACCTGAGGACTGAAGGAAAGAAAAACTCACACCCATCTTTAAGAAATGAAGGAGAAACAAGGAAGCTACAGGTTGGTCAGCATCACCTTGATTCCCAAAAATGTAATTGAGCAACTGATTCTGGAAACCATTTCTAGACACATTAAGGACCAGAAAATCATCAGAAGTCAGTACGGTTTTACCAAAGAGAAGTCCAGTGGATTGAAACCTGTCTGAGTGTCTAGACACGAAGGGTGGTGATCATCAGCTTATATTCCAGTCAGAGGCCAGTCATTAGCAGTTAATGAAGGTAGGTTTATGAAGATGAAGATGTTTACCCTCTTCATTAATTATCTGGGTGATGTGGCAGAGTGAACCCTTGGCAAATCTGCAGATGAGACCAAACTGGGAGGAGTGGAGGATACACCAGGGAGTTGTGCTGTCATCCAGAGGGACTTTGACAGGCTGGAAAAATGGGCTGACATGAGCCTCACGAAGTTCAACAAGGAGAAGTGCAAGGTCCTGAACCTGGGGAGGAATGGCCTTATTCACTGTTTGCTGGGGGCTACCCAGCAGGAAAGCAGCTTAGCAGAAAAGATCATGAGGGTCATGATGGACACCAAGCTGAACATGAGCCAGTGCTGCAACGAAGGCTAATGGCATTCTGGGCTGCGTTAGACAGAGTGTTGCCAGAAGTTCAAGGGACATGATCCTTCCCCTCTACCTCGGCACTGGTAAGGCCACACTTGGAGTGCTATGTTCAGTTCTGGGGTCGCCAGTACAAAAGAGACAGGGACATACTGGAGAGGGTCCAGGAAGGTCTACTAAGATGACTGGGGGACTGTTGCATCTCACACAAAAGGAAAGGCTGGGAGAGCTGGGACTATTCAGCCTAGAGAAGAGAAGGCTCAGGGGCAATGTATCAATGTGTACAAATACTGAAACAGAGACTGTAACGAAGACAGGGCCAGGCTCTTCAGTGCTTCCCAGTGAGAGGAGCATAGGCAATGATCACAAACTGAAACATAAGGTTCTATCTCAACATCAGGAAACATTCTTTTACCATAAGAGTGACTGAGGAGTGGGCACAGTTTGTCCAGAGTGGTGGTGGAGCCTCTATGCAGAGCTATCTGGATATGGTCCTGGACAAGTGTCACTAGGTGTCCCTGCTTGAGCAGTGCGTGTGGACAAGTTGACCTCCAGATGTTCATTTCAACCTTAATCATTCTGGGATTCTGTAATCCTAACTTATTTCTCTTCTCTCCTCATGTGATGACTTTCATGCTGACATAGCATCCTCATTTCCCTCCCAATGATCCTATTCTAATTTTCTCTCTGATTTTTCTTATCCAAGCTTATGCATTAGCTCCTTTCACTTATACTGTGTAGGTTCACTTCGTTTTTTTCTCACTCCTAGATGTATTTCTCTTGGTACATCTGGCTAACTGTTCTGTCTTTCTGATCCTTGTCTTTTCAATTTCTTTTCTGCTGTCACAGCATTTCCCATTCACAGGACCACACAATTCCAAACTTACCCCTGCTTCCTCTTGTCAGCTCATTTCTTACCTCTTTCTCTCTTAAGCCCCTTCTAGTACCTCAGATCTGATTCCTTCCCTGTGCCCTAGACCCAGCACATGCATGCCAAACATAGTTCCTTTCACTTTTTTCTTGTTACCTAGACTACTTACTCTAGCTGATTACTATTCTAAACCTTGAATAACCAGCCTCTGCATGCACCCCATTCAAATCATCAATTTTTTCTGTAGGGTTTGAACTTCAGGTGAGACCACTGTCTAGGCTATTTTCACAGAATCATACAATTGTTTGGGTTGGAAGGGAGCCTGAAGATCACCTAGTTCACCCTCCCCTGCCATGGGCAGGGACACCTTCCACTAGACCAGGTTGCTCAAAATCTCATCCAGCCTGGCCTTGAAGACAGCCAGGGATGGGACATCGACAGCTTCTCTGGGCAACCTGTTCCAGTGCCTCACCACCCTCTCCATGAAGAATTTTTCCTGATATCTAATCACTCTAGCATAAAATGCATATTGAGTTTTAAGTGAGAGCCTTTCTCTAGAAAAAGGCCAGTGTATTTTGGTAAGCATTTTTCATAATTCAGCCCTTGATAGAGATGTGTAATCAAAGGTGTTATGAATAGTTTTATAACTTATAAGCTATTGAAAATATGTTTGTTGATTGGAAGTGTTTGGAATTGTTAATGACAGGCCATGCCACCACCCCCTCCTATAATTGCAAGTTCTGCATTATAAATGGATTAAAACTACCTCATGTAATATTTTTATTTGTCAGGACCTCCTGTGGATTAATTTTTATCAATAAAACTGTTATTATGCGATGAGTTACTCTATTATTTGCACAGGTGATTGCATACGCACACAAAGTAGTAATTGTTCATGTACCATAATTATTCATGTACTTTTACAGTAATTGTCTTATTTGTGTACTTTATCTAAATAGCAGTTGTTGACAGCTGAATTATTCATTCTGAACTCATCAGCAACTGATGCCTTTTTTTGCTAGCTACTGCTATGAAGCTCTGTGAGAAGAGAATGCAGGTTGCGAGCAGCATTTCCTAAAGTGACCAACACCTAGGGAAATCCCTCGTTTAACTATCATCCTGGGCCTTAATTTTTATATCTTCATGTAGAGCCTGGAAATAGCTACTGCAGAAATGTCGCTAAACTTTTACTGAGGGAAGATTTCATTACCAGATATCAACTTTTCTAATTCACTTTTTGGTCACTTCCTCTCTTAGCTGTAAATTATTTTCTTGCATGGCTTTGATGTCTTCTCCACATAAAGTGGCAGCCTTTACAAGCCAGGCCTGTGCTTTTAAAATAATGTGATGTAAAATTTCCTGTGATAAGCAACAATCTGGGCTGTATTCCTTCTGAAGTACACAAGTTCTTCATTCTACACTTTTTAGATGTAACAACTTTCTCTGGATGTGTATATGAATGCTAAATTTTATCCATTTGCATTTACTTATTTTGAGAGGGCAAAGACTATAAGGTTAGATAGGAGTGTCAAATGATTAGCTTTTTTTTTTTCTTTAATATTTATGTAAAACATTCTTGGACCTAATCTGGCTCTTGGTGAAGTTGTTGGGAAGTTGTGTTAGTAACAGAGATTATCTCATTTGTTTTAATGCCTGGGAGAGGAAGGCCACCATGAATATGCAATTTGCAGACAGTGCAGTCAGAGCTTATACCCATATGTCAAAGAAATCACTCCACTGAAGTCAACAAATATGACAACATTTTGATAGGTGATTCAGCCGAACAAAAGACAACCCTATAAAATGATCACATACTAAGAAATCCAGCTTTTTACTTCCACAGTTCAAAATTTTATCAAAAGAAAAGAGGGACTACTTTAAGGTCAATTCTATGTCCATCTCCACTGCCTTCTCTCCCCACTCTCCCTACCTCTATTTCTTGAGGAATAGAAAACCCTGCCCCCCAAAAAAAAAAAAGGCAAAACCAAACAAACAAAACACAAACAAAAAAAAACAACTGATAGAATCAGACTGAAGTTTCATGTTGGAGTGAAGTTGTTACCCATCATATGTTCATTTGTCTTTCAAGGGACTCCAAGTCAGACTACAAATTGTAAACCAGAAACATGTTGAATTCTGATGAAGATAGGTGAGAGTTGATTGGTTCAGTAGGACACATAGGTTGTTCATATTTAGAATGAGCTATGGACCTACTTCTCCTTTAGTTATTGAAAGCTTAATTTAAAGAAGCATTTTATTTGGTGCTAATTACGTGGTCACCATTAAACACATACATATTTTTTTTTAATGTAATTACTGTTACAGTTGAGAAGGAAGTATTTCATTTTCTAAAACATCAGTGAAAGATAGAAAATATCTTGTGGGTGTTGTTTGTTTGTTTGCTTGTTTTAATTTTTCTTTTCTCCAACTTTAGTTGTTTTCTATATAGCTAGAAAAAAGTCTGAGGAGTGGCAGATCCATACCTAACAGACACCTCTATGCTGAACACCTACTGTGTTAGGGTGAAGAGTATGCTAGTGATATACATAGCACTTAGGTAGAAGTCCCTGTCCTGGAACTTAACCTTAAATAGGGTAAAAATCACATGAATAGTGTGACAAATGGGTGGAAACACAGAAGTGTTCTGTTTATATGTCAAAGATGATATACTGATATGGACATTTAGACAAGTGATTTGTTTCTAAGGTTCACATGTGAACTCACACAGACTTTGCTATTTCCCCACTATCTCTTCCTTTTGCTGTTTGATTCTGTCCTGGTAAATATAACTCATTATTACTTCTCTTCCTGTGTACAGATCACCTTAGAATGATTATAATTTACACTGTTAAAGTATCCAGATGTTGATATTTTTGAAAGGTATAGTACAGAGATACTTCAAAAATTCCCCCAGAGCAGTAAAGGAAAAATATGATTAGGTAATATAAGGTGAAAGAAAATTGCAGCCTGTAACACAGAGTGAATGAATTTCCACTCCTATCTTCATTCTTTACCCCTGTTTCAAATATTCTCACCTTTCTTTTCAGAACAACCATCTCTTTCTCTCTCTCTACCTGGACTATGTTAAAAATGGCTGCATGGTCTGAGAAGTTATTGACTAAGCACTGTCAGAAGGTCCACATCTCCTGTCTCTTTTTGCTGTTGCTTGCATCACTGAGGAGTAAGATCGGCAAGGTCATTCACTCTTTATGTGCCTTTTCTGGAATAATTTTTTTTTAACTCACTAGGAAGAAATGTATATAAGATAACATTTGTAAGCAGGTAAGTGTTATTTCTTTGTTAGTATAGATGTGATGGGAGGAAAAGAGTGTTTTACACTGCATAAAATAGGGATAATGAGAGAAAAAAGAAAGCTAGAGGTTGTGTTTAGGATTCTTGATAGCTGTATATAGGAATGGATGCATTTCCTCTAACTTCAGGCATTTACAATATAGATGTCGATATCTAGTTTGTTTTCTAGACTGCTTTTGTAAGCAATGGAGAAAAACCAGGCCCTTTCAGGGTACAATTAATCTCATTTTAAGGGTGATGAGTAACTTAGGTTGGAGGAATTGTACAATGTAGAAGTACCTTTCTCTCTATTGACTAGAAATGGAAGCAAACAAGTCAGTGTAGATACTGGTGTCTAGAAGTCAGATGAGACACGTAATTTCTGATGACTAAAAAAAGAGCAGATGATGTCAATCAATGGTGTCAGTTTTGTTAAGTGATGATGTTCTACCCTATTGCTTTTGGAGGTGTTATTTCACCATAGACAAAGGTGATTTTTTATTAAATATTGCCCTTTTAAAGCTCTGCGGAGGCTCAAAACAACAGAGATCTATTCTTTCTGAGCCCTCTTTAATTCTCCAGCTCTTTTTCTTCTCTTGGTGATGGTTTATCTTGTCTG
>NW_010263681.1:21562-41768 GCF_000690775.1 Eurypyga helias | reverse complement strand
TACTTATGAAAAGGTTAGATGTTTGGTTTTCTGTAAATGATTATTTACATTTAAAATGTTTTTAAGCATTTAAAATTGTGTTCTAAATTTATCAGTATTTTAAATTACATCCTAAAAGAAGTGGAAGGATATAGGAAATGTGGAAAATAATATTTTTTTTTTTTTGCATTTTTACTGGTTTTCAACAGGTTCTAGCAAATGTCATAGTTACTACCTCAGTGGGCATCTCCTCCTTCAAGACCTAGCCTGTGGCATTATTTCCATGAGAAACCTTGCATAATGCTGGATTTTCCTCTAAGCCCACGTAAAAGTGTTTAATTCCTTCTCAAGACAGTACACACTTCACAAGAAGAGCACATGATGGAAATGGATATTAAGCAAAAGCTAGGTAGGAAACAGGAAGGATCTCAGTTTGCAGAGAGCTGAACCTATTTCTGTCACTTAATTTAAATTCTTCTTCCTTTTGAAGTTACATGCAAACAACGTTTACAGTCTACAAATGAAATCAATTAAGAAGTTACGTGTGAGATGAGTTGTTTACAGCACTAAGGGGTTGTGAGGTGCTAGAAAGAAGCCTAGTTGCCTGCTTGAAGGATATGCTATCCCTCTGTTAATAAAAATAAATAAATTATAGAATGCCTTCAAAATAACAATTAGAGAAAGGAGGGGAAACTTGTACTGATCATTAGAAGACAGTTTTGATTTCCTGTTGGGATGCAGATTAATATTTATTAGTATAAGTTTAGACACTGAAAGGTCTTTTTAATCAAGGTGAGAGGCAATTTTCATTAGATGATCTTTAAAAATGGATAAATATGCATGAACAGATTAAGTATCTGAGTCATAGAAAATTCTAATAAGAATCAAAAAATATATTGCTCTGTAATCCACCAAAGGAAACTACATTGCTTTTACCCTCAGTTGAAGAGATTGTTATTGTGATGAAGTAAAAAAAAGATGGAACTAGATTATTTTTGTTTTTATTAGAAAGAAAGGTTAAATTATTCAGGAATAAATTATATGGTCAGTGGACCACTGCACTGGTAAACATTATTTGTTAAGCATTATTTGTGCTTACTTGCTGCCCTTCCATTCCATCCACAGTGAATGCATTCTCCTTCTATTTTAACTAATTCTTTTGAGGTGCTAGTGCTGATAGTACATGTCAGAGGGCTTCTAATTTATCCTTGGAACAAAGTTACTCATGCCACTGGCTTTGCAGAATGGATAAATTTGACTGGTTATATGGGAGCATATCAAAAGTTACAATTAGTAGCCCACTGACCATGAAGTGCTGAAGCAAAACCTTATAACTCCAGCATTTTGTTGCATGTCATTGTCTGGTGGTTTAGGAATATAACTGCATCATATTCCAAACACATATTTTGACACTCTCTGTTTCTCTAAATTCTACAGTTTAAAATGATCAAGTAAAGTTTCAGAGTTTATACATTGTACACTAATTGATAGACAGATGATTTAGAATCCAGATATCATACATTATATATTACCTTACTGCCACTCTTGAACTGCAGTGCATTATCATGTGTAATGTTGTAGGTCACCCCATTACACCTTGGTGAGACACAGTTGCAATGTGATATTAATTAGAGACTAATTTTTTATTCTCTCTTTTTATAAGGGAGGGGAAAAGATTATAATAGAGTTTCTGACTGTGGGTATTTGTTTTGCTGGAAGTGGTAGGTTGAGTTTCACTTCTAGGAAGAAAGGATGAGTAATTTTAAGGTTAGCATGACATCTCTGCAGCATCCTGCCTTGTATTCAGCTCCAGTCTCAAGGCTCTGAGTGCATCTGAAGTAGGCTAATCAAAAGTGGTAGAGACAGGGCAAACACTGCTGTCAGATCACAAAAGCACTGTAGTGGAAAGACAAACACTTATTAAGAAGAAAAATAAATAGGGAATAATAAGACTCTTCAAACTGAGAAAACTGTGGGAAAAAACCCACAAACAAACCATGTGCAGGTGGCTATCTTACTGCTTCCACTAAGGGGGGATGAGGAAGAGAGGAAGAACCATGCTTTAATTGCCTACTCTGTTTTGTTCACAGGTGTCCATGGGATCTGAGCACAGCAACTCCTGTCTCACTTTAATGTGAGCTAACCACAGCTCTGTTAGAAGGTTTGCCATTAGTTGTCAGCAGTAATAATAATAGTTAGACATGAATCCAGCAGCTGAAAGCAAAACCAAAATGAAAACTCAGAGCATTACCTGACTGTTTATCTAACCTCTGAAACACTTCTTTATCTTCCCTTCCCATCCTCCTTGCTCTCCCGCTGATGCAGGACAAGTTTTGGAAGGAGGTGGGCGAACTGTTATACCTGGTTCACGTATAAAATCTTGACTGATTGAATCCCTGGACAGGTCCAGCCCTCTCTTCTGGTTGGGACAGTGAGCCAAAGCAGCTTTCAGAATGGTCCTGTGGCACCTGAACCAAGCACAAAAAGCTGCTGAGGACCATAATTTCCCGCCTCAGCTGAGTGCCTGCTCATGCTGGAGAAAAAAGTTGTGCACTGTGCAGCTGCCTCATGGGGCTATCAGAAACACTGACACCATGGCCAGGCAATACATCTGAAATTGTCTGTGGAGAGAATTAAATGATGACTGATTGAAAGCTGGATGGTCTTCTTGTATCCTTTGCTATATTTTCTCTTTCTCTAAAAGGAACCTAAGTAGTCTAGTCTTCTCCCTTAGGAGCACTTACAAATGCATTTGTCAGAAAGGATGCTGGTAGTAGAAAGATAATTGTTCATTATTAAAGGTATATTTTATCCCTCTTAGGAAACAGCTGTTTGTGTTGGTTTTGTTGTTCTTGTTCTGTAAATGAGTCATTTTGACTTTATATTTATCAGGACGAGCCTTGGAATTTGTATGCTATATCAAAGAAAAGATTTTTAGAATATTCATATCTTGAAGAAAAGCGAAAGAAAGATAATTTTTGTGTCTCAGTGAACTAAACTCTTCATTAAAAATGTGGCCTTGTATCTGGTAAATGAATTCTGTAAAAATTGAGTTTAAGAAAAGACATTCTTCTTTCCATTTCTTCTTTCTTGTACCAATACAACTCACCTGAGGTTGTTTGGTTTTTTTTTTGGTTTTTTTTTTGTTGTTTTTTTTTTTTTTTTTAAGTTCTTAGTATATCACACTGTCTGGTGAGCCAGTAACTCATTTATATCACTGTTATCAGTATTTGCTTTCTGGAATTTGTTTAGTGTTTTTCCACCCCCAAGAGCATGTATTTGTTTGCATTTGCAGTTCTTGAACTTTGGCACTTACATTACATAAAATACTACATGCGCACATCGAAGGTATGCATTATGCAAACTAAAATTGTAGAATATAACGAAGATGGCCACTTTAAGGCCAAAATTTGTACCTGAACTATTAGGGTCTAGTAAATCTTTCCTGAAACAACAGCTGTGTCTGTTTATCACAAAATACAAACTCAGATAATCCCTTCCTTAGAAGAAACAAAGCTGTTAGTTGTCTATTTACATCTATGTGCATATGCCAGTCTTCACTTACAAATCCTAGAACCCTGGTTATTGGAACATGGACCAGATGATGGGATGTCAAGGCGTTACATGTGCCCAGCTTTTCCTGTGAAGTGACTTTTTGACACTGTAGATGTTACATGACTGCATAAACCTGATGAAACAGTATATGACATCACCTAATCATACATTACATGTGAATTAAAGATTCTTGATTTGAAAAGTACATTGCCGGGGCAATTGGAGACAGATTTTTCCTAAACATCAGTAATCTTTGACACAATATTATTAGGATACATATGAGAGAGGAAAGAATTAGTGTTTAATGTCTTTCAACACAGTGTGGCCAGGTAGAAATGTTTAAATGTTTCATGGCACCATAGAATTCAGTCTAAATCATGGCCAGTACTGGCATGCAGTATAGGACAACACAGGATAGATCAATGCCTGAAATTCATATTAAGGTGTTTTAGTACATCCAAATGACAATGAAAAACAAAAAGGAGAATCTGTTAAAAATAATGCACAGCTTATGGAATGCAGCCTAACTAGTGAAAACATGTAAACATCATCACTATTCATACCTTGGAAGATGCATGAAGAAAACCATATACCCCACTGTTAAAAGTAGTGAGAGGAATTAGCAGTGTAATGCAACTTGACCCTGAACTGAACTTATCAAAAGATTACACATATTTGGTCTAGATTCTTAAATAGTGGTGGTCTTGCGTGTTTTGGGGTTTTTTTTTGTTTGTTTGCTTGTTTTGGGTTTTTTATCCTGCTCTACACTCAGAATCTGAAGTGACAGAGTAATGTGGAGAGAAAGTTGCATGTTTTCTTTTCTTTCACATCAGGAAGAGAAAACAGAAAACTCAACAGTCTTTTCTCACTAGTCAAAAATGTGGGTAACAATTTTAGGTAGGACAAGGCACCTGATGATTGACTTGCACTGCTGGAAAAACAAAGTGAAAATTTGCATCCAACAAAAATGTTCAAGCCAAAATTTAATGATACATAACCTGTGGCATGATGGCCTGTTCAAGCCAGAATGAAATGATACACAGCTTGTGGCATGACAGAAGTATGTGCACATTTCTTATTGCATTCTAGTCCACATTTTAGTACAGACAAGATAAAATAGGTAGGAGAGAGGACAAAGCTTGTGTTAGATCTTATCTTGTTTGCTCTTTCTAATAGTGTCCCTTTAGTTGAACAGACCTGGGGACAAACTTGCCTAAATCAGATCATAGCAGTGCTACAATGAAATGAAGTGTTTATCACATGTGACTCAGACTGTGTCCCAAGGAAAGGTACACTGACTCCAATAGAATTAAAGAATGTAATTCTGTGTATTTGAAGTTTTTTGTTGGACATTTGTCTTAGAGTTAATAACACTCTTTACTCTACAAAGGTTGTAGACTTGAGTCCATGAATAATGAAAGTGTGTCTATAATGTGGCTTTAGAAAACACTCTTCAGCAGTCCAGTCCAATCAAGAAGAAAAATATCCATAGTATAGGGAAAAATTAACTTAATGGTTGTTGAAACTTAGTTCATGAGGATTGCATTTTCATTTGTGTTTGATCTTCGGATCTGAAAAGTGGATAGTCTAGGCTTTTAATCAGAAATTTTCTTTGCAAATTGAATCTTCAGGTCTCAGAGAACAGGACCTATTATGCCACTGTTCTAACAGCACAGCATAGCAGGTATCTAATTATCTAATGTTCCTGTTAGGAAGTACTGCACAGGGTCAGCATATCACTATACAAAAATAATTGCTAAACTAAAATTTGAAGAAATTTAATGACAGGGAACAGAACTTCCACTCTTGAGGCTTTGAGAGTCCTGTGGGTTTTATCAAGTGAGACAGCTGCCTGCTGATGACTGTTGATGGCATGAAATGCAAGAGGGACCTGAGGAAGATGGGACCTTCAAACATCAAGAGAGTTTTCTCAAATTTTGCCTGGAATTTTTCTGTAGTATACTGACATAATATTAGCTCCAGTTCTTTTCCTCTAACTTCATGATCCTCATACTTTTCTCCTGTCTATGCTCTGGCATAGTCACTCATTTTACCCTTTTCTTTGTGTAACCTTTTAGGTATAATTTTGATTTAATGTGCTTGCTGTCATTTTCTATCTTGATTTTCAGTTTGCACATTTAGTCTATTCAGATGACATCTGAGCTATGAGGCATTGGTTAATGTTGGACCTAAACTAAAAAAGACTGCAGGCCCATAGATCAGGTACAACTGTGGCTTTGGTGCTCCATGGGGACAAAAACTCTCCCAGTTTATTATTATTGAGATACTGTATTCTGTTTCCACCTTAACTCCCAGCAAAAGAGAACAATGATGGTTTGGTGGTCTGGCAAAGTTCCCACTGACTGGAAAAAAGGAAACATAACCTCCTTCATTAAAAAGGGAAAAAAGTAGGATCCAGGGAACTACAGTCCAGTCAGTCTCACCTCTGTACCTGGCAAGATCATAAAGCAGATCCTCCTGGAAACTATGCTAAACCACACGGAAAATGGGGAGGTGATTGGTGACAGCCAACATGGCTTCACCAAGAGCAGATCGTTCTACAATGGGGTCACGACCCTGGTGGACAGAGGACAGGCAACTAATGTCATCTACCTGGACTTGTGCAAAGCCTTCAACACTGTTCCCGCACAACATGCTTGTCTCTAAATTGGAAAGGATTTGATGGATGGACTACTTCGTGGATAAAGAACAGGCTGGATGGTCGCATTCAGAGAGTGGTAGTCAATGTCTCAATGTCCGAGTGGAGAGCAGCGACAAGCGGTGTTGCTCAGGAGTCAGTGTTGGGGCCTGTGCTGTTTAACATCTTTGTTAGTGACATGGATGATGACATTGAGTGCACCCTCAGCAAGTTTGCTGACAACACCAAGCTGTGTGGTGCGGTTGACATGCTGAAGGGAAGGGATGCCATCCAGAGGGACCTTGACAGGCTGCAGAGGTGGGCCACTGCCAACCTCATGGAGTTCAACAAGGCCAAGTGCAAGGTCCTGCACCTGGGTTGGGGCAATCCCAAGCACAAGTAGAGACAAGGTGGAGAACGGACTGAGAGAAGCTCTGAGAAGAAGGATTTGAGGATAATGAAAAGCTGGATATGATCCAGCAGTGTGCACTGGCAGTCCAGAGAGCCACCCGTATCAGAAGTGTGGCCAGCAGGTTGAGGGAGAGGATTCTCCCTCTCTACTCTGCTCCTGTAAGACCCCACCTGGAGTACTGCATCCTGCTTTGGGGTCCTCAGCACAGGAAAGACATGGACTTGTTGGAGCAGGTCCAGAGGAAATGTCTCCTATGACAAAAGGCTGTGAGAACTGGGCTTGTTCAGCCTGGAGAAGAGGAGGCTCCAAGGAGACCTCATTGCAGCTTTCCAGTATCTGAAGGGGGCCTACAAGGGTACTGGGAGAGGACTTTTTACAAGAGCCTGTAGTGATAGGACAAGGGGTAATGGGTATAAATTGAAATCAGGGAGGTTTAGATTAGATGTCAGGAAGAAATTCTTCCCGGAGAGGGTGGTGAGGCACTGGAACAGGTTGCCCAGAGATGTTGTGGATGCCCCATCCCTGGATGTCTTCAAGGCCAGGCTGGATGTGGCTCTGAGCAACCTGGTCTAGTGGAAGGTGTCCCTGCCCATTGCAGGGGGGTTGGAAATAGATGATCTTTAAAGGTCCCTTCCAATCCTAACCATTCTATGATTCTATGATTCTATGATCAGAGGTCTGGACCAACACTTCTATGGGGACAGGCTGAGAGAATTGGAGTTGTTCCACCTGGAGAAGAGAAGGCTCTTATAGCACCTTCCAGTACCTGAAGGGGCCTACAGGGAAGCTGGGAGAGGACTTTTTGCAAGGGCCTGTAGTGACAGGACAAGGGGTCATGGGTTTAAATTGGAAGTAGAGTGATTTAAATTAGATATCAGGAAGAATTTCTTCACGGAGAAGGTGGTGAAACACAGGAACAGGTTGTCCAGAGAAGCTGTGGATGCCTCATCCCTGGAAGTGTTCAAGGCCAGGCTGGATGAGGCTTTGAGCAACCTGGTCTAGTGGAGGATGTCCCTGCCCATGGCAGGGGGTTTTAAAACTAAAAGGTCTTTAAGGTCCCTTCCAACCCAAATAATTTGATGAGTGCATGATTCCATGATTCCATCATTTCCATCAATATTCAGATATTTCCCAGAGGAAGCTTGAATAGGCCATATGAGGCACAACTAACATTATCACTTGAGGAGAGACATTTAAATCCAGTAAACCAAAATTATATTAGCTATTATAATTATCACTCACATTGACTACCGTTTATAAAAACCATCTTCTAATTGAGTCTGAGCATCTTACCTAGCATTAGTTTTCAAAGATGTGCATCTTACTATTTCATATGTTTGCATAAACACTATTATCCCAAACTTAGGAAAACTCTAAGCATTCCAATTAAGTTTTTGTTATTTTCTGATAAAATTTTTAATGCTTATTTAGAACTCTTAAAAAACCTGACAGTCTATAAAGTTCAATTTTTACAATTACAAAGATTAATTTGGGTAGTCTCATTGACAGTTCATACCACAGAATTGAAGTCTTGCATTATAAATCTACATTTGAATACAGGCTTCAGCTGTTGGGAATATGGCTATAAATTAATGTGAGTTATGTTTACAAAACATGAAATCATTTGTGTAGAGAACTTGAGTCTCTAACTATGTCACTTGTGGTTGTTAGAACTGAAGATAACTTCTGAGCTGTCAACTTCAACAAACCATATATATTCCATATATGCAACTTAAAAGGGAACAGGAAATTGTGTTTTTGCTTTGTTCACTTCAGAAACAGAAGTAATTTGGTTTTAATTTTTCATTAGAATATTTGGCGTATTCCACCTGACCTTCTAGAGCAGGTCGTGATTCATGCACATGGACATTTATGAATTTTAAATCATTGTGGTTATGAAGCAGTACAGAGTCCATGTTGTTTTAAATCAAGGCAAACCCACTAAACTCCTTAGAACCACAGTAATTTGCATTAGCTGTATTTATTTTCATCTGCTTACCCACATATAGAGAAAAAAAATTGGAATGAAGAAAAAAATTATATTGTCCTATCCAGGTATCAAAAAGAGCAAATAGGTATAATGTAGGAGAATAAATAGCCTATAAATTAAGCCTAAACTAAAATTATGCCATATATTGTACAGATTGTTCCTATAACATCTGACATTCAAAACTTTCTGCGATGTCAGTTATGGAAGACCTGTTTGCTGTTTTTTAGCAAATTTATGTTGTTACTTTGAAGTGCCATTCTCTGCTCAGTATGCATTTGAATGCAAGTGCCACTGGAATTAACTAAATTAACGAAATTCTAATCTATCCTGTTGTAAATCTGACACAACTTGTATGCAAGTGTAACAGAATTTTTGCTATAACAGGTAATGTTTCTTAGACCGCACCACACACACAACTGTTCTATTAAAGAAAAAGTGGACATTTTTGATTATATAAAAAGCTGCTTAAATCTCTTTTGAGAACTGGATCAGTTCCAAATACTCATGAGTCCTGTAAAGTTTAACTAAACAAATCTGTGCTTTCTTGCTGGCTATGAAAATTTATACAATTTTATACCTGCTGCTGAGAATTTTCTTTTTTTTCCAAACCTAATTTTTTAATATGTGACTTCTAATGCCACCAATTGAGAAAACACAAACATACCTTGATCACCGCTCAAGTGTACTAAACTAGCCATGTTCCTAGGTGATATTTTAACTTCTGTGAGATTAGCTGGCTGGTGGTCATATCACTGAAGTCCTATTCTTCAAAATATTTTAAAGTATCTCTAAGAGATGAAATGCCTTCTAAATAAGTAAGGTAGATCAAGAAATAAATTAATATTTTTCTGTACTTTAATTGCCAGATCATTTTATATTATCCAGATAGTTTCTGAGGGATTGTTTCCTGCATTCATAGAATTAGCTAATGAACACCCTTCCTGACTCTGTTCAGAAAATCAAATACCTGTCTTGTCTTACTAGATGCTTCCCCTTAATGTCCATGGATATCATAGCAGAAATTGCTAATTTACTTTGAAACATGTTTTTGCAGGTTTAACATTTTGCTGGTTTGAACTTTTTGGTTTATTTTTGGGGTGAGGGGAAGTTTGGTTGGTTGGTGGGTTTTTTGAGTTTGGGGTTTTTTTGTTTCTTTGTTGTTGTTGTTGTTTTTTTTCCTTCACCACATGTGGAAAGTAAACACAGGCTGATGAAAACTGTGACTATAAAACTACATCTGCTGTATAACAATAAATGGTCTCTGTAGAAAATTTTCAATACCTTGGAGAACCTACAAGGATGTTTTTCTATAATTACTTGTTGGAAAAAACAACATACATACAACATATGTACAAATTCATCTGAACTAATGGCATGTAAAGTATTCATGAATCATGAAGGTCAATGACATCACCTTTTATCTTACCTACAGCATGTGCTGGTTTTAGTTAGACAGAGTTGGCTTTCTTCACTGTAGCTGGTATGAGGCTGTGCTTCGGACTTGTGCTGTGAAGAGTAGTGTATTTAGTTGTTGCTGAGGAGTGTTTGTACTAATTCAAGGACTTTTTCAGCTTCTGATACTGCACTTCTGTTCACAACTTTTTTGCTACAAGCAGCTGGGGTAGGGGACACAGTTCAAACAGCTGACCCATACTAACCAAAGGGCTATGTCATTCCATTGAATGTCATGCTCAGTATAGAAGTTGGGGGTGAGCTATAAACAAATAATGCATTATTAATGTATTAATTATTTTGCTATGGATCATGATCTTTGTTTTAGGAATTTAATGCCTTTTTCCTACCAACTTAAGTTTATTTCTCCAAATACTGAATAGCTCCATTGATTCTGTCTTGAAGCTCTGAATTTGGAGTCTCCATAAACAGGCAGCTTGCTATAGGTATTAACCACCACAGATATCAGATTTCATATGTTATGTAAATGTTGTCTAAACTAGAGCAGATTTAATGTAACCAGTGGTTATCATGACTTACGTTAATTTTTCCATTAGTTCCCTAAACATTGTTTACAAACAATAATTACTCTCTAATATTGGATAAATTCTATGTACCAGTGAAGTCAGCGGGATTATGCCATGAAATTCAGTTGTTTTGTTTTTTTTTCTTTTCAAATTCTTAGCATATCTACAGTATAAAACAGACCATTATGAAAGAAGAGAGGATTTTTTTTTTTTTTCAGTCAACTGTTAAGACTCAGGAGCAGGTTCAAAAAACTTGGGGGCTGGCATGGAGCTGCCTACACCATCTTGTGATTCATCATTGCAGTATTACCATGATCAAAACATTGCCTTTGAAATCATTATTCTGTACTCTCTTTGTGTTAAGCATGTGTCATCTTCTTCAGGTGATGCAGCACTTTCAGAACAGGCAATTAATCACTGAAGCATTTCAAAGGTGTCTATGGGGAGACAGTATCAAAGACACTGCAAGCTCTAAAATTAACATCAAAGTTATTATATCCAAAAGAAAGACTTGTACCTACTACTGCTTTCACAGCTGCAAACCTTTTCATTTAGAACATTTTGTGTATCTCATGGCTATGGTGTTCACAGCTTTTCTGAAAGTTTGTTTGTTTTTCCCCATGGAAGCAAGTGATTATTAACAAGAGATTAAGGAAAAAAAAAAAAAAGTCATTTAAGTGTGCATATCTGTTGAAGTCTGGTTGGATGTGACCCAGAAGCTGCTGGGTAATGGTTTTTGAGCCTATGCAATAATTGTAACTCATCAACAGAATGTTATGCAAGACTGAAAATAATGGTTCCATTTGAAGAATTATAGAATTATCCAATCTTGTCATCACTAAGTAAAATTCTAATTCAAAATGCTACATTGAATGGAAGCCCAGATGTGCAGGCTTACTATTGTCAATCAAATATCATCTGGGACTATTTATCAGAGCAAAAAGAGGAGAGCAGAACAAATAATTTTTGGACAGTTGTCAAATTTCATTCTTTTGATTCTTTCATATGATGCAGTTAAACAGAAGCTCTAAAAAGTTCTTTACTCAGAAAAACAAAACTGATTACAGATCTTGTGACTGTGAATACAAATTTAATGATTGCATAAAAGATTAAACCCAGAACAGATCTTTGTTTCAAAACAACTGAAAAAACCCAAGAACAAACTCCTCCTTCTTCACCCTTTTTTTAGCAGAACACTGCCACATATGTTGTCTTTGTTGTTCCAGTTTATACTGTTTTGTACCTCTGTAGGGACATTTTACTTTTATAGCAACAACTCATCTTTAAGATAGCATAGAAGAGTTCTTGAATATTTATCTGACACAGCATGAAAGACTCATATGTGAAAAAGAGGAAATGTGGTAACTGGTTCTTTATTTTCACCATAAAATATTTTTGAGTGTTTTTAATAAATTGTTTACTGTTATGATGCTCTGATTACAAATTGCTTGCATGCTAAAGTAACAACTAAACTAGATGATCATTTCTTCTGAACATGAAAAAAGATTAAAAAAAAATCATCAACATAGAATACTGTTGAATGCCAATATAAAGTGATTAATTAGGGATGATTTTCAAAATCACTAAGGTACCCAGGAGAAGCAATTGAACTGGAATTTAATGGCACTTGTACTCCTAAATGTCTTGGGTGTTTTTGAATATTAAGCTTCTGCATGAACATATTATAAATAATGCTGTTTGAATACTTAGAAAGATCTCTTTGTTTTCCATTTCTCCCTTTAGTGGTCAATAATTCCAGTAGCCAACATTTGCCTTCCAAAAATCTGTACACTTTAAAAGTCATTAAAGTCAGTTTATTATTTTTCCTTGTTATTCCTTAATCAACCTGCAGATCTGATTTTCTGGACATATGTTGAAATCATACATAACAGTAAATCTACTTATTTATTTATTTATTTATTTAATAGTGAGCTTCTGAGTTATTTTTATCTTGTCTTGATTCTGTGTCACGAAGAGAGATTTTTCTTGTCAAATTTGGTATTCTTTATTAAATGCTCCTCAGGAAGGGTAACTCAAGACTAGAGGTTCAGCCATAAAGTCTATCTTCTTAAAAAAAGGAAAAAATTCAAACCCAGTATCTCAAGTTTGTCAGAGGATAAGTCTTGGGTACATCTAGATTGTTTCTCTAACTAAGCAACATGGTATGTATTCTGAACATATTCTGTCGGATATCTCTTGTTCCAGAAAACCTGATACTGTTGTCTGATTTGATGCATTCTAGGTTTATGATTTTAAAAGTTTTATGGTTTTTTTACATATTCCCAATGATTCTGCTTGTAAAATACTCAAGCCATGTATTTGGCTTGTATCAGGGAACTCTGGGGATAATAAAAGTGTCACTTGCTTCCTGTTTCCATAACCTTGATGATTTTGGCCTACAATGCTGTGTAGAAAGAACTTCAGTGATGCAGTCTAGTCACCTAGTGCTGTATTAGAAGTAGTCTGAAGTCCTGCCAGGTGGCTAAGACACCAACGATGAACGGTCCCCCTTGTCTTGCTTGCAATACCTGATGCACTAATATTTTCCACCTACATGGTACCTTATATTTAATTCCTGTTGTTTCAACTTGTCTATATGGTATTTAATTTTCATTTCAATAAATTTTCATCACTTCTGATTTTGGTAGGAAAATGTCACTTAGTAGAATTCCATAGTTGGTGTGGTGTTTGGTTGTGGGGGTTTTTTTGGGGGCGGTTTTGGGTTTTTTTTTGTGTTTTCTCTTCTTTGTGTGTGTGTGTGTGTGGTTTTTTTTCCACCCCTCCTGATTTTGACAAATGTTTAGGCAGAAAGGTTTTTCATAGGACAGAATTTCATGTGAGGAGAGATTTGGTTCAAGAAAAGTCAATACTGAAATATGAACCAAACATCCGCCTCTCAAGAGGGTCTGATTTAGATGTTTAATCAGACTTCTCAAACATTTGCTAAGCAACCTGATGGTTATGTTTCAAGACAGATTTTGTCGGTCTAGCCATATGAATATTCCATATTTGAACGAGTAGAGCTGCTCCATCTGGAAACATAGAGATAGACCGTTATACTTTCTTTTTCCTTTTTTGGTGTGACCATGCCCAATGCCCTACCCTCACCTCCAATTCCTGCCTTCAATTCCCAAAGCCCCCCATTTCTGCTCAGATAGATCTGTTTTGAAACATACAAGCGTCTGGTGTGGGTGATTTCTCTGACTGCATCCTTTTGCCATTACTGGCTATTAGAATATTCCTGTGTCTCTGTGCTGCATATGTTCATTTCCAGAATTACTTCTCTGGTGAAGAAGAGTCAGCATTCAAATGTTAATAGAAAGCAAATTCACTTTCCTTGGGATAATGGGCAAATGAAAGCCTGACAATTCTTTTTTAACACACTTTGTGTTAGAAAGGGTCTGTCTGAAATCTGGCTTGACTAAGCAATCACGTAATGGGATACTGGCAACACTACATCATTATATTTAATTAGTGAAGACAAAAATCCTTCCATTTGAGAGTTCTTAAATTCTTGATCAGCCCGTGGCAAATTCAAGAGTAAACGCAATTACGTCTGTGCCAAAAATCTCTGTCAACAGATACATTGCTGTCTGTAATTCCTTAATCTCTGGAATTTGACATAGACAGCATAGTAGAAAGCACATAATTAAAATAGTCTCATTTGACTCTCTTGGCTTTGTTAGTTACTGGTAGACAATTTGATGAAGTTTGTGAAATTCAGTTTTTATGAAATATACTTTGTCTCTGCATATGTCATGGTTTAAGCCCAACTGATAACAAAAGACTATGCGGCTGCTTGCTCACTCCTCCCCCCAGGGTGGGATGGCGAGGAGAAAATGCCAGGAAAGGCTCGTGGGTTGAGACAAGGACAGGAAGGGATCCCTCACCAGTTATGGTCATGGGCAAAACATAATCAACTTGAGGAAGAAAAATCTATGTAATTAGTAACCAATCAAATCAGTTAGGCAATGAGAGACCAAAGAAAACAGATCTTAAAAACCTTCCTTTTTCACAGGCTCAACTTTGCTCCTGATTCTCAACCTCCTTCCCAGGAGCAACACAAGGGGATGGGGAATGTAGTTTGTGCCTAGTTTGTCACACGTTGTCTCTGTCGCTCCTTACTCCTCAGGGAAGGACTCCTCACACTACCCCTCTTCCAGCATGGGGTTCCTCCCAGGGGAAACAGTCCTCCACCCTCTTCTCCAACTGAGTCTTTCTCATGGATTGCAGTTCTTCACGGACTGCTCCAGCGTGTGTCCCTTACATGGGGTGCCATCTTTCAGGAGCAGCCTGCTCCAACGTGGGTCCCCCTGGGGTCACAAGTTCTGCCAGCAAACCTTCCAGCATGGAGTCCTCCCTGGGCTGCAGGTGGGTCTGTGCTCCCCTATGACCCTCCATGGCTGCAGTGGCACAGCCTGCCCTCTCACCAGGGGCTGCCAGGGAACCTCTGCTCTGGCCCACCTCCTCCCCACCTTCTTTCTTTCACTGACCTGGGTGTCTGCAGAGTTGTCTCTCACATTCCATTCCTCTCTCCTTTACTCCTCTCTGATGTTTCCAATTCCACTGCTGGTTCCCATTTGTTTTCTCCTTTTAAAGATGTTAATCACAGAGGTGGTAGTTGGCACAGTAGTGGCCAGAGGTGGGTCTGACCTGGAGCTGGGGGGAGTTTCAAGCAGCTTCTCACAGGAGCCATCCCTGTGGCCCCTCCTCTGGTAAAAAACTCCCCACCACACAACCCCAAAACAATATAATACTTAAAAGATATATTTTATAGAAATAGAGAAATAAAATTTAAAAGTAAAGCATGGAAAACAGTTTCTTGTGGGCAGCTTTGTTAGTGTTATGACAAGAATTAAAATTTGCTGTCAGACAGTGCTTCAGACAGCCTGCCTTTGATACTAAATCAATGCAAGATCATATAGTGGTCTAATCTCATTGCTGAGTAAACAGTGATCATGGGTTGAACATACAATACAGTATTGAACCAATACCACAACAATGTGTGCTTTTTCTTTTTTTTTTTTTTTTAATATGATGAGGCACAGTGAAGCTTCCTTTAGGTTTATATAATGATTTCACTGGCAATCATAGGACATATAATTAAAGAGGAATATCAAAGGAATAAAGCTTTGGTGTGCCAGATGTAATCTTAGCTATGAGTCCTCAAACAAAGATTGAATGAAATTTTGAAAATTATACACCAAAAATAGAAATTCATTAAAGACTAAAGACTCAATCTGATGCTGTTTGTCATTATGTTTCTGGTTTTTTCTTCCCCTTGTAATGTCTTAGTAATGTGAAATAGTCATGCTGAGGCACAGTCTCTCTCCACACTCTGAAAGGACGTATAGTTCTGTCACTCATTCTCTGTGCCAGGCTCCAGTTAGCTACTAATAATTAACAAAGCGTCTTTTGGGCATTTTGTAGGTTTACCACTTGTATTATACATGTAGAGGAAACCTTATAGACAAACACATTGTTGGATGTATACATGCAATGCATATGAAATGGCTGCTATTTTGGATGAGCAGAGACCCAGATTTTTCAGAAGTCAAAGCAGAACCTTCTTCAGTTTGAAATCCACACTCAGCTCTCTGTGGAAAAGTGCTTTATGAGAAATGTTGTCTGTAAGTTACCACATAAGGTAATGCAGCTTCTAATGCATTACATTTACACTTCCATTTGCAAAAGGCACTCATGAAAAAGGAAAGCAATTAATATTACAAAAACAAGTACGTACCAATAAGGAGATGTTAGCCAGCAACTTCTATAATAACATAGCCCTACTGGATTGTTAATTACACCATCAGATACTCTATTTTCTGCTAAACTCCTGCATCACAAGGAAGATGTTCAACTGATTTGATAACCGTTAGTCATGATGTGGCTTTACGTATTTGTGGCACATCACCCTGAACTTCATGAATCTCCTTGTTTTTTTTTTTTTCACGGGTGCTTTTCAGCATAGTCTGATTACTTAGCAAACAAAACCAGAATTATCTTCCCAGTTGCAGTCTGAAAGTGAAACAGGTAGGTCTCAGTTTTTGCAGACAGACAATCCTAGCTCTGTGACAGAAAATCTAGCATTTTCAAGTTGTCAGGATTGCCTGTCACTTCAATGTTGGGTACCAAATCCAAGGCCTTTCACTTAGGTCTGTGTTAAATTTGAAGTAATTTTTAGAGCTGGGCATGTGGATAATGTGTACATTCTCTAAGGTGATGGAATGCTCCAAGGCCTTTCTAGCTAAAAGAGAAAGCTAAAGCCATTTTTAGGAGAGGCCCAGTAGCGCTTACTTTAGGGGCAGATGGAATTTCTTTGAAAACTGCATTTGAACTGAGTTCAGAAAGCTCACAGGAGGGAGAATGAAATAGAAGGGTCTGTAAAATAATCCAACCATGTCTATTGCATTGTTGTATGTGGTTGACATCAAGTGATAGATCATGTGGCCAACATGAAAGAGAAGGAATGTTTTCCGCTACCTGCGTTCTGTCAAGCAATGCAAGCAATGGTAAAGAAATTTTGTAGAAGTGGAAATGGGTTTCTTAATACTCTTGCTCAGCTAGCATGTGTGTACACACACAATTAAAGTAGAGTAAATGTTGGACAAATACCATTAACCTCATTATGCTACACATCTCCTTTAACCTTTTTCTAAATTAATAGTTCTGAGTAATTTTTGAGGTCTGTGAAATCATTCTCACACCAGACTGTTTTCCATACATTTATTTTTAGAATTCACCTTATACATTGCTTATTGGTAAGCTTGGGGGACCTCTTTTCAACTACTGTTAATTCCTTAGAAGTTTTTGCTTTGAGACAGTAAATGTCTCTGTTCTTTCACTTCTTTTCAAATGACATTTTTTTTCAGAGTGACAAAAATGTTGTTCATAAAATAACATCATTTTTTTTCTTTAAAATACCACCAGTATTTTTTTTTTGAGAATACAGTAGCTGTGAATAATCACTGTCATTGATCTAGCTTCCAACAGTGAAGGTAGGCTTTTGATATTTGTAAGAATGGATAAGTTTATGTAACTGAAGACCTGGGAGAATGTTGATTTATGATGACAGATCAATTCAAACAAATATATTTCTATAGTTCACACAGGGAGGACAATTAAACTCCTTTTCTATAAGATTTTTCCATTTCTAGTAATGTAGATGTATTGATTTGGTCTACAATCCCAGTGCACATATGTCTTGACGTACTAATGAGACCAGCAACCAAGGACAAGTCATTATGGAACAGGAAGGTGATGAAGTTTCAAAACCACAGAAGTTAATATATTTACAAATACTAAAGGAGATGGAGTGCTGTTAACATCCAATGTTTTTTTCCCCTGCTTTGGTAACTTCTCATTTGCATATTTATTAACTTATGCTAAATCAAGTATTTGTTACATTGATAGGCACAGCAAATAAATTAATTGTAATTAGTTTTATTGGAATGAATAATAAATGAATTTTTTAATAAGCCACTTGTCATGGAATGTTCTTGTTACTACATAGCTTTACTCAGGCATCAGAGTTTGCATTTTAATTTGTGATATTTGCACATTATTATTTTACATTATTCCTGCATTCTTAGCAATGTGAAAATACACTCTTTATTATTTCTTATACATTTTAGTTGAGACAACTGAATGCATTATTTATTTTCTAGAAGTTCTGTGCTTTCAGTAAGACACTAATGTTCCAAAGATGAGCCAGAACAAAGGTCTGACTACAGGGCAGATGACTTTATCAGGATCTCTTGAGCAGGTTGCTGAGAGAGATTTTGTCCAGATAGGTTCTGAATATCATTCCAGATGGAGACTTCACAACATGTCCCAGTAACCTGTTCCACTGTTAGACCACACTCACAGTATAAAAGTGTTTTCTTCTATTTATATTCAATTTTTAAGGTATGTGTTACCTTGTCTGTCAATGTGCACCACTGACAAGAGTTTGGCTACCTCTGCTTCATTCCCTCCTACCAGGTATGGTACATGGATACATATACCATGGTACATGGATAAGATTCCCCCAAGTCAGACTGTTTTCAGACTGAATAGCCCCAGCTCCCTCAGCCTCTCATCACATGGCAAATGTTCCAGACCCTTAATGATCTTCATGGCCTTTTGTTGGACTATCACCAGTTTGTCCATATCTCTCTTTTAGTGGGAAGCTCAGAAGTGGACATCGTGCTGCATGTGTGGCCTCACCAATGCTGAAAAGAGTGGGAGGGTCACCTCCCTTGATCCGCTGGCAACACTTTTACTAATGCAGCCCAGGAGGCCGCCTTTGCTGTGAGGGTGCAAAGGTTGTTCCTTGATCACGGGTGGCAAGATGTGGTTCTTAATGCTCTTCAGAAATATCCTACATATTTTCTGCCCTGCTATGTTTTCTTTCCAGTAAATATCAGGGAGGTTAAAGTCCTGCATGTAAACCAGGGTCTGTGAATGTAAAGCTTCCTCCACTGGTTTGAGGAAGGCCTCATCTTCTTCCTGATCAGGACCTATGTAGTATACCCACCACAACAGCACCTGTGCTGGTGTGCCTGCTAATCTGCTCTTGACTGGCTCCTGAACAGTCCCAAGGACAGGGAGCACTCTATGCCTTCCACTGCTGTCCCACTTGAAGTGCAATACACCCTCTTTTTCTTTCCAGTATGTCTTCCGAAAGAGCCTGTATTTGTCCATGGCAGCACTCCAGTCATGTGAGCTTTCCAACTGTACCTCTGCGATCCCAGGGAGGCCACAGCCCCATAACCGCACACAGGTGGACAACTCCTACTGCTTGTTTCCTACGTTACAAGCATTACTGTAGAGGCCCTGGAGAGGCACACCCAAGTTTGCTGATTCCCCAGAATAGGCTTGACAGTTTTCCACATAACATTTGTATTAATTTCTTCCAGGAACAGATAATTAACTTTACAGGACAATAGTGTTCTCAGCACAAGTCTGGTCTCTGGTCTCTGGATTTTGGTCTCTGGCTTCAGGTATAACATATATTGTGATTTTTTTTTTATACACCATATAAGTTATACTTAAGTAGACTTCTTTATTCAGATATATTTATATATAATAAAATGCATTATATATTTAAAATATTATTTCATAGTATTTTTAAAAATGGGGAAGATTTCAGAAGCAGAATTTAAGCAATGCTATTAACATTGATCTCAAGTATGTAGGTGATTTTAACCCCTCTTGTTGGTTGAGATGAGACATTTGACTATGATTATTCTAAACAGTATACTAACATTTTAACAGTACACTAACATTTCAACAGTACACTAACATTTTTTGGTATTCAGTTTGTTTACTTTCAGCATTATTAGTTTTTGAACTAATATAAATTGTGTGAAGTGTGAATAATTCTGACCTACTTGAGCAGGGATAGAAGACTGTTCAAGTTTTTAAATTAAATATGAAAGAAGAAAATAGATAACCTTTGCTGTCTCATAAGCCTCTATTTTTCCACTGTTCCTTTTACCTGTTTTCCCCTGATTTCAGCTGCAGGTCAAAGGTGAAATTCAAATTATTGAAATGAATGGAAAATGTTATTTCTTTTCACGTCTGTCCAGAAACAATATAGACGTGGAAAATATAAAATTTGGAACTGGATGTACTAGAGTACATCTACTTTACTTTGGCTTGAAGCATCT
>NW_010263681.1:15103-21539 GCF_000690775.1 Eurypyga helias | reverse complement strand
AGCATTATTACTCAGATAATCAAAATGCTGGTATACTCTCTGTAGTCAGTACAGAATTTTTGAGAAACATTGTGTGGTTTCAGAATATGAATATACACATGGACCAATGAGTTTTGATTTAGTTCATTAATCTATTTGAGAAAATGAAATGTCAGTATCCAGTAGTGCTTCTCTAATTATATGTAAAATTAAAAAAATACTTAGAATATTTTCTATGTAGATTATGACTCCTAGTCTCTTACCAAACTGCATCAAGTAGCAGATATGTAAACTGATGAGTTTGTTGTTGGATTTGCTTTTTTAAGAATGATGAGTTGTTTTATATTTTGAATTCTGGAAAACCTTCTGCAATGGGAGCCTTGCAGAAGACATTGTACATGAGAGGTTGTGTATACTCTATTTGGCCTTGTACTTAGGTCTTAAGAAACCTGTGTGCTATTAGTATAACCTGTAGCTTACAAGACCTTTGAGAAAGGTAAACTATGTGTGGATCAAGAAGTATAATGTTGTGATCCTAATCAGAAGGTCATTGCACACTGAGGAGCCAGTGACACATGTTAGTTAACTTCTCTCCATCGGGGGGATGTGTGCAACATGGCATAGGAAAATTCATCTGGTGACTGTAGGAACATGGGGTTACCAGCATGTGAAGGGACAAAAGTTACTCACTATTTATATGCCTCTTTTTATTTTATCTTATTAAATGCTATTTTATTAAGTAATTTGTTGTTGAGTCTTTCTCACTGAGAATCAATCTCTCTCTCACTGCCCTCTCACTCCTCCTGCACCAGTCCAAAACACTCTTTGACTTTTTTCCTACGGATGAAAAAAAATATTTCTTAAATGTTAAAATGACACTTAAAATGGTATGAATTAAAAATATTTTTTATATAATTCAATGTAAGTGTGTAAAATAATCCTACAAAATACTGGTGCTAAACTTAAAAAAGAGGAAAATTACTAAGTCAATAGAATTTATAGTGTGACATTTGATTGCAACAAAAGAAATTATTTTATTTTAGATAATTCATGAAACTTTCGAATGCCCTGGTGTTTGTTGGTTGGTTGAATGAAGCAAACTCTGAACAGTGAAAATAAGAGTAGTATACTGTATTCTGCAGTTTTTAAGCATCAATTAGTTACTTTGAGTGTATAGAACAAGATTTTGATTTCTTCAGTAATAGAATGTTAATTATTCTGATTGTACTGATGAAGTGAGATACAGCGACATATATAATCCTAAACAGAGTGTTAATACAAAGCCAATTCAACACTTAAATATTAAGTTGAACTGGAACAACTTTTCTATGCAACTTTTTGTGCCCAGTTTTAACTCCTCCCTCTTCCCCATCTTCACCCCTGATGTAACGGAGTGTTAAAAAAGTTTTGTGAAAACCCCAGGATTGCCCTGCCTTTAGAGTAATTAATTGGGCTGCAGGAGATCTGGTTCAAGTGTCAGAAGCATAAGACCATTTTGAGATGTCCTGACTTCCATGTCTTATGTTTAATTCTTGTAGCTCAATGAACACTTAATTTTTGTTTCTTTCGCTGTCATGTGATTAAACAATTGGATTTATGTATAAGTGGGGTTAAAGTAACATGAAACTCTGGACCTATCTGCTTTCTTTTTGTTGCTTTAGCAGTTTTACCAGGGCAATAAAACTTCTCCCTGTATTCCAGGTTGGTGGTTTGTGACAATTTCCATGGTTTTCCAGTGTATGGATGTTTCATGTAGTTTAATTTCAGTGACAGAAACCTCCTTCAGGTGAGTTGGAAGATGCCTCTGATTTCTAGAGGTGATGCAGTTTTTAGAGTTAGACATCAAGGGTAGGCTTTTCATTCTGATTCATCCTGTACATATACTTTATGTGTGCATTTTCCTCTGCTGTTTTTACACTTCTCAAAAAAAAAAAACCCACAAACAAAAAACCCCAAACCAACCAAAAAAAAAAAGCCAAGGAAGTATATAAAAGTAGAACTAAAGCAAATTCAGTATCATTGATTATAAGTCTATTTTCTTTTTTTTTGTCTGACAAGAAAAAGAGTATTTGAAAATTCATGTCACACAGCATGGCTTTTTTTTTTCCTCTCTAGTAATTTTAGTAGCATATAATAAAGAGCTTAAAAAGAGACTTCTTGAACAACGTAATTTTTTACTAGTTTGCTTTCATTTTCCACTTCATATATGACAGTACATCTTAAGAAACAGCTAACTGCTACACACAAATGATAGACTTGTGAAGTTAATGTTGTTACAGCAATTAAGTACTTTAATCTGGACTAAAACATGGTAAGAAAATCATTAGACAGATTTGCTATGCATGAAGAACATAAAAACTATTTGTATATGATTCCAAGAGGGCAAACATTAATTAGAAGCAAAGTATAGCCTTGGGGTATTGTAAGAAGGCTCTGATTTAAAGCAGATGATGTGCTTTCTTTCTTTGACTGCTGCTTTTCCTTTTAAAAATAATTGAAATATAAAGCTTTTAAAGACTAGTGATTCCTAGATTTGCTATGCATGAAGAACATAAAAACTATTTGTATATGATTCCAAGAGGGCAAACATTAATTAGAAGCAAAGTATAGCCTTGGGGTATTGTAAGAAGGCTCTGATTTAAAGCAGATGATGTGCTTTCTTTCTTTGACTGCTGCTTTTCCTTTTAAAAATAATTGAAATATAAAGCTTTTAAAGACTAGTGATTCCTTTCCTTTCTTTGACTGCTGCTTTTCCTTTTAAAAATAATTGAAATATACCACAGTTGGAAACACCATGTTAGAGTCTAAAGTGGACTAATAATTGCCATGTTTTGGGGTTTATGTAAAAATGTGCTCTCTGTTATTTGTTATGATTCATCAACAGCGGAATTTTACATTGTAAACACATTTGTACATATATTTCCAGCTGACCATTTATAGAAAGTGACTATGATGAAAATTTTGTCTTCATATAAAAGTGACAGTTTTTTAAAGCATAGAAAGAGTTGTTAATAATACATTTATTTAGATTTCCCTCTTCTCTCCCTTTTTTCTTCAGTATATGTATGTATAGATACTGCATTGCAGTTAGTAATTCTTCTGATATTGAAAAGCCTATCTAGAACAGACCTGACATATATGAAAATAGCACTGTCCAGAATCATCCTTCTGCTTCTTTTACTGAAGAGCTTTTTACAATATGCTGTAACAAGTAGTCTTTAGACATGACAGCTATGGAGAAGAGCTCCTTAATGTTCTGGAGAAATAGCATAAACAGCTCAAGACTGATCTGACATATTAATACAGGCCAAAAGTGGATTGCCCATGAGATCTGAAAACAAGCTTACAGATGAAGATATCTGAATGTGAACAGGGAAGATATTTTTCACACTCTGAGAACATTCTGGTGGCTTTGTAATACTTAAAACTGACCTGATACAGGTATAGTCTTTTATACAGATTAAGTCTTCAATCTGTTTGGATTTGATAACTGAGAACACCCTAGTGTGTGCTTTATATTTGCATTTCAGGACTATTTCAAGTGTATATTTAATGCAGACTCTTGACCTGTTTCTCCTCTGGGGCAGATGGCAGCTCAGGGAGAAATGGTGCAGATGATTGTCTCTCTGTACATGACCAGCCCCTGTGAGAGTTTGAGCTGGTGGTGCCCCAGCATTGTCTGAGATCTGTGGGACTTGCAGCAAACTCCACTGCACTGCAATTAAAAGTGTCATTTTCACAAATGGCTCCACTAAGCATAGGCATGTTGGTAAGACACACGTCATCATCCAGCAATACATATTTCATAGAGAATGAACTTAGTTGAGTAGAGAAAGGACACTGCTGGTGTATTCACCCTTAAAGAGGTGGTCATTATAAAAATGGCAGGTCTAGTTATTACCTAGTCTGGCTGTAAGAGCTCTAATGCTCTAGGCAAACAAGAAAATGTCTGCATCCTGGCATCTAGATAGGCATGCAAGGAGCCAGCAAACAATTTACAGCCCTGCTGTATTGTTGCCCTAGGCAACCAGCTGTTCCTGGACACTACTGGCAGTCCTGCCCACCACACAGCTAAATAACCTGCAAAATGGCACAGCCTGTCCTTCTACCTTTGTGCTTATATTATTTGGAATAGAATTAAGTAGTACATGTCTTCACAAATAATTATTAAGTTTATTAATTTTTGGTTTTTGCTCGTTTGGGATAAATGCTTCATATAACAGGATGGGGATTATTCTTGTAATACCAGTGAGAACAGTGTAATTTAGCTGAGATAAAAATAACTTGCTGGATACAAGATAGAAATACTACATTTTTAAATGACAATTCAGTCACCCTATCCTTCTTCCTTCTTTGAATCATGTCTGAATGCTGAATACCGAGTAAGTAAAAAAAATGTTGTGTTAGAATTAATATAGAAAAAATGACAATTATTTTCAGATGCTTTTTGTCATCTTAGCATGAGGCTGCAGAACATGCAGGAAGTAACACTGTTGACAAATGGCCAATGGTGGAATGATTTAAATTCATGACTTCTGGTTTTAGCATGTTCCAAGTATGATTAACCAGTAGGGCAACGGTTCAATTGTGTTCATATTCTCTGAGTGATCAAATGTTGAATTTCCCCAGACAGACTATGATCAGAATGAATTGTGATCAAGAGATTTCCCTATGCAGAGATTTTATTGTGAAGAAGGGTCAATTCTAAGTTGAATGATATTAATTTGAAAAGTTTATCCTGGAATCATGCTAATGAAATAATTTTCATTTTAAAAGAAGCAACTTTGGGCCTTTTGGTCAGCTGGTGCAATTTCTGGAACAGTAACAGACATTATTAATGAAAACTGTTTTGTTTTGTTAAAAATCCTAATTTCCATCTGAAAGAAAGACACAAAAATATCTGTAATACACTCAAGTCTAAAGAAAGGCAGATGATGAGGAAGGAAATATCAGCATAATGAATTTGTTCTAATGAATGCAAAGAAGTTTTAGAGTTGTTTATTATTATTATTCTCTGCCTACTGTTTGCTGCTCTTATTCACAGTGCAAGGTCTAAAATTCAATTGAAAGTCCTGCGGGTCATCCACCGGGTTGTTATTCATGTAATACTATTCATGTGAAGTGTCTAGCCTTATTCAGGTCTTATATGTACAATAATTGCAGCAAAATTCAACCTTGACTTGTTGGAATATAATTTCCTTTGATTATAATAAGACCCGTGCCTATGCCTACAGTTGTGAGTTCAGTGTGATGTCCATAAAAAAAGCTTATAATCACGTTCCCTGCATCTGCAGACTAATCAGTCTTTAAACGTCCTTTTAGTTCAGCATCTGACAAAGGCGAAGTGCAGAGCATTATAAATAGCTGAATTCTATTTTCCAGAAACAGGTTTGGATATAACACTCAGCATACTAGTTTTAGATAGGATAGAGTTAATTTTCTTCATATTGTTTTGTATAGTGCTATGTTTTGAATTTGTGACCAAAACAGTGCTGGTAACACAGAGATGTTTCAGTTACTGCTGAGAAGTACTTGCACAGCATCAAGGCCTTTTTTGTTTCTCACTCTGCTCTGCCAGCAAACCAGCTGGCAGTGGCAAAAGTCTGGGAGGGGACACAGCCAGGACAGCAGACCCAAACTTACTAGAGGAATATCCCATACTATATGATGTCATATTCAGCAATAAAAGCTGGAGGGGAAGAAGGAGGAAGAGGGTGCATTTGGAGATACGGCATTTGTCTTCCCAAGTAGTAATTACATATGATGGGGACCTGCTTTCCTCAAAATGGCTAGCCATCTGCTGCCTGATGGGAAGTAGGGTGCAAATTAATTATTTGTTTTGATTGCGTGTGCAGGTTTTTCTTTACCTATTAAGCCATATTTACCTCAACCCACAAGTTTTCTCACTTTTAACCTTACAATTTTCTCCCCCACCCTAATGGTGGGGAGTGAGCGAGCGGCTGTCTGAGGCTCACCTGTTTTCTGTGGTTAAGCTACAAGACAGGAAACTGAATGTATACTACATGATTCTTGACTGGTTTTTCCATTTTTAATCATTGCATTCCAATTTTATGGAACTTGATTTTTTAATATGTCAGGGAAGCCAGCTATGATAGAATCCATAAACACATTCAATTTTTTCTTTTTTTTCTTTTTTTTTTTTTTTTACATGAAGCACTGATATATTTGATAGAAGAACTTGTGGTATCAGTCCTGTACTGTAAGTAATAATAAACGCCCCTGTTTAAGAAGCTTGAAAGCTATGTCCAGAAACAGTTACATATTTTGACAAAAGGGAAAAAATATACTGCCTTGTAAAGGAAAATAATAACATTTGACTTCTGTGCTGTTTTTCAAGTGTATACCCTATTTTTCAACCTTCCACATACCTACTTACAAGTCCCTGAAACATCACAGTATTTTATGGGTACAGTTTGCTAGTGCTTTTTTTTTTTTA